>NC_134829.1:53406143-53509183 GCF_004210375.1 Tachypleus tridentatus | reverse complement strand
TTTCTAATTATATACACTATTTCTAATTATATACACTATTTCTACTTATATACACTATTTCTAATAATATACACTATTTCTAATTACATACACTATTTTTAATTATATACACTATTTCTAATTATATACACTATTTCTAATTACATATACACTATTTCTAATTACATACACTATTTCTAATTATATACACTATTTCTAATTACATACACTTTTTCTAATTACATACACTATAATTAATTACATATACCATTTCTAATTATATACACTTCTAATTTCTAATTATATATTACATTATTTCTAATTATATACACTATTTCTAATTACTATACACTATTTCTAATTACATACACTATTTCTTTCTAATTATATACACTATTTCTAATTACATACACTATTTCTAATTATATACACCTATTTCTAATTATATACACTATTTCTATTTATTATATACACTATTTCTAATTACATACACTATTTCTAATTATATACACTATTTCTAATTATATACACTATTTCTAATTATATACACTATTTCTAATTATATACACTATTTCTAATTATATACACTATTTCTAATAACATACACTATTTCTAATTATATACTTTCACCTATTTTTAATTATTATACACTATTTCTAATTACATACACTATTTCTAATTATATACACTATTTCTAATTATATACACTATTTCTAATTACATACACTATTTCTAATTATATACACTATTTCTAATTACATACACTATTTCTAATTATATACACTATTTCTAATTACTATACACTATTTCTAATTACATACACTATTTCTAATTATATACACTATTTCTAATTACTATATGTACTATTTCTAATTTATATACACTATTTCTAATTATATACACTATTTCTAATTATATACACTATTTCTAATTATATACACTATTTCTAATTACATACACCATTTCTAATTACATACACTATTTCTAATTATATACACTATTTCTAATTACATACACTATTTCTAATTACATACACTATTTCTAATTATATACACTATTTCTAATTACATACACTATTTCTAATTATATACACTATTTCTAATTACATACACTATTTCTAATTATATACACTATTTCTAATTATATACACTATTTCTAATTATATACACTATTTCTAATTACATACACTATTTCTAATTACATACATCTATTTCTAATTATATACACTATTTCTAATTACATACACTATTTCTAATTACATACACTTATTTCTAATTATATAACTCCACTATTTCTAATTACATACACTATTTCTAATTATATACACTATTTCTAATTATATACACTATTTCTAATTACGTACACTATTTCTAATTATATACACTATTTCTAATTACATACACTATTTCTAATTACATACACTATTTCTAATTACATACACTATTTCTAATTATATACACTATTTCTAATTATATACACTATTTCTAATTATATACACTATTTTTAATTACATACACTATTTCTAATTATACATACACTATTTCTAATTATATACACTATTTCTAATTACATACACTATTTCTAATTACATACACTATTTCTAATTACATACACTATTTCTAATTATATACACTATTTCTAATTACATACACTATTTCTAATTACATACACTATTTCTCTAATTAATTATACACTATTTCTAATTACATACACTATTTCTAATTATATGCACTATTTCTAATTACATACACTGTTTCTAATTATATACACTATTTCTAATTTATACACTATTTCTAATTACATACACGGTTTGTAATTATATACACTATTATTAATTATATACACTATTTCTAATTACCTACGCTATTTCTATTACCTATACTAATTATATACACTATTTCTAATTATATACACTATTTCTAATTACATACACTATTTCTAATTACATACACTATTTCTAATTACATACACTATTTCTAATTATATACACTATTTCTAATTACATACACTATTTCTAATTACATACACTATTTCTAATTACATACACTATTTCTAATTACATACACTATTTCTAATTATATACACTATTTCTAATTACATACACTATTTCTAATTATATACACTATTTCTAATTACATACACTATTTCTAATTACATACACTATTTCTAATTATATACACTATTTCTAATTATATACACTATTTCTAATTACATACACTATTTCTAATTATATACACTATTTCTAATTACATACACTATTTCTAATTATATACACTATTTCTATTTCTAATTACATACACTATTTCTAATTACATACACTATTTCTAATTATATACACTATTTCTAATTATATACACTATTTCTAATTATATACACTATTTCTAATTATATACACTATTTCTAATTACATACACTATTTCTAATTACATATAGCATTTCTAATCATATACACTATTTCTAATTATATACACTATTTCTAATTATATACACTATTTCTAATTATATACACTATTTTAATTATACACACTATTTCAAATTATATATACTATTTCTAATTATATACACTATTTCTAATTATATACACTATTTCTAATTATATACACTATTTTAATTACATACACTATTTCTAATTACATACACTATTTCTAATTATATACACTATTTCTAATTATCTACACTATTTCTAATTACATACACTATTTCTAATTATATACACTATTTCTAATTACATACACTATTTCTAATTATATACACTATTTCTAATTACATACACTATTTCTAATTAATTATACACTATTTCTAATTACATACACATTTCTAATTATATACACTATTTCTAATTACCTATACACTATTTCTAATTACTATACACTATTTCTAATTATATATACTATTTCTAATTACCTACACTATTTCTAATTACATACACTATTTCTAATTATATACAATATTTCTAATTATATACACTATTTCTAATTACATACACTATTTCTAATTATATACATACACTACATACACTATTTCTAATTACATACACTATTTCTAATTATATACACTATTTTCTAATTATATACACTATTTCTAATTACATACACTATTTCTAATTATATACACTATTTCTAATTATATACACTATTTCTAATTACATACACTATTTTTAATTACATACACTATTTCTAATTACATACACTATTTCTAATTATATACACTATTTCTAATTATATACACTATTTTAATTACATACACTATTTCTAATTATATATACTATTTCTAATTATATACACTATTTCTAATTACATACACTATTTCTAATTATATACACTATTTCTAATTATATACACTATTTCTAATTATATACACTATTTCTAATTACATACACTATTTCTAATTATATACACTATTTTCTAATTATATACACTTTTTCAAATTATATACACTATTTCTAATTATATACACTATTTTAATTACATACACTTTTCTAATTATATACACTATTTCTAATTATATACACTATTTCTAATTATATACACTATTTCTAATTATATACACTATTTCTAATTATATACACTATTTCTAATTACATACACTATTTCTAATTATATACACTATTTCTAATTACATACACTATTTCTAATTACATACACTATTTCTAATTATATACACTATTTCTAATTATATACACTATTTCTAATTACATACACTATTTCTAATTATATACACTATTTCTAATTACATACACTATTTCTAATTATATACACTATTTCTAATTATATACACTATTTCTAATTACATACACTATTTCTAATTACACAACATACACTATTTCTAATTATATACACTATTTCTAATTACATATACACTATTTCTAATTACATACACTATTTCTAATTATATACACTATTTCTAATTTTATACACTATTTCTAATTACATACACTATTTCTAATTATATACACTATTTCTAATTATATACACTATTTCTAATTATATACACTATTTCTAATTATATACACTATTTCTAATTACATACACTATTTCTAATTATATACACTATTTCTAATTACATACACTATTTCTAATTACATACACTATTTCTAATTATATACACTATTTCTAATTACATACACTATTTCTAATTACATACACTATTTCTAATTACATACACTATTTCTAATTATATACACTATTTCTAATTACATACACTATTTCTAATTACATATAGTATTTCTAATCATATACACTATTTCTAATTATATACACTATTTCTAATTATATACACTATTTCTAATTATATACACTATTTCTAATTACCTATACACTATATTTCTAATTACATACATATATTTCTAATTATATACACTATTTCTAATTATATACACTATTTCTAATTACATACACTATTTCTAATTATATACACTATTTCTAATTACATACACTATTTCTAATTATATACACTATTTCTAATTATATACACTATTTCTAATTACATACACTATTTCTAATTATATACACTATTTCTAATTATATACACTATTTCTAATTATATACACTATTTCTAATTACATACACTATTTCTAATTATATACACTATTTCTAATTACATACACTATTTCTAATTACATACACTATTTCTAATTATATACACTATTTCTAATTACATACACTATTTCTAATTATATACACTATTTTTAATTACATACACTATTTCTAATTATATACACTATTTCTAATTATATACACTATTTCTAATTATATACACTATTTCTAATTACATACACTATTTCTAATTATATACACTATTTCTTTAAATTACATACACTATTTCTAATTACATACACTATTTCTAATTACATACACTATTTCTAATTATATACACTATTTCTAATTATATACACTATTTCTAATTACATACACTATTTCTAATTACATACACTATTTCTAATTATATACACTATTTCTAATTATATACACTTATTTCTAATTATATACACTATTTCTAATTATATACACTATTTCTAATTACATACACTATTTCTAATTACATACACTATTTCTAATTACATACACTTATTTCTAATTACATACACTATTTCTAATTACATACACTATTTCTAATTATATACACTATTTCTAATTACATACACTATTTCTAATTACATACACTATTTCTAATTATATACACTATTTCTAATTACATACACTATTTCTAATTATATACACTATTTCTAATTACATACACTATTTCTAATTATATACACTATTTCTAATTACATACACTATTTCTAATTACATACACTATTTCTAATTATATACACTATTTCTAATTATATACACTATTTCTAATTACATACACTATTTCTAATTACATACACTATTTCTAATTACATACACTATTTCTAATTATATACACTATTTCTAATTATATACACTATTTCTAATTACATACACTATTTCTAATTATATACACTATTTCTAATTACATACACTATTTCTAATTACATACACTATTTCTAATTACATACACTATTTCTAATTATATACACACTATTTCTAATTACATACACTATTTCTAATTACATACACTATTTCTAATTACATACACTATTTCTAATTACATACACTATTTCTAATTACATACACTATTTCTAATTATATACACTATTTCTAATTACATACACTATTTCTAATTATATACACTATTTCTAATTATATACACTATTTCTAATTACATACACTATTTCTAATTATATACACTATTTCTAATTATATACACTATTTCTAATTACATACACTATTTCTAATTATATACACTATTTCTAATTATATACACTATTTCTAATTATATACACTATTTCTAATTACATACACTATTTCTAATTACATACACTATTTCTAATTATATACACTATTTCTAATTACATACACTATTTCTAATTATATACACTATTTCTAATTATATACACTATTTCTAATTACATACACTATTTCTAATTATATACACTATTTCTAATTACATACACTATTTCTAATTATATACACTATTTCTAATTACATACACTATTTCTAATTATATACACTATTTCTAATTACATACACTATTTCTAATTATATACACTATTTCTAATTACATACACTATTTCTAATTATATACACTATTTCTAATTATATACACTATTTCTAATTACATACACTATTTCTAATTACATACACTATTTCTAATTACATACACTATTTCTAATTATATACACTATTTCTAATTACATACACTATTTCTAATTACATACACTATTTCTAATTATATACACTATTTCTAATTATATACACTATTTCTAATTATATACACTATTTCTAATTACATACACTATTTCTAATTATATACACTATTTCTAATTATATACACTATTTCTAATTACATACACTATTTCTAATTATATACACTATTTCTAATTACATACACTATTTCTAATTACATACACTATTTCTAATTACATACACTATTTCTAATTACATACACTATTTCTAATTATATACACTATTTCTAATTATATACACTATTTCTAATTATATACACTATTTCTAATTATATACACTATTTCTAATTACATACACTATTTCTAATTACATACACTATTTCTAATTATATACACTATTTCTAATTATATACACTATTTCTAATTACATACACTATTTCTAATTATATACACTATTTCTAATTACATACACTATTTCTAATTATATACACTATTTCTAATTACATACACTATTTCTAATTACATACACTATTTCTAATTATATACACTATTTCTAATTACATATACTATTTCTAATTACATACACTATTTCTAATTATATACACTATTTCTAATTATATACACTATTTCTAATTATATACACTATTTCTAATTATATACACTATTTCTAATTATATACACTATTTCTAATTATATACACTATTTCTAATTATATACACTATTTCTAATTATATACACTATTTCTAATTACATACACTATTTTTAATTACATACACTATTTCTAATTACATACACTATTTCTAATTATATACACT
Organism: Tachypleus tridentatus; assembly: GCF_004210375.1. Taxonomy (NCBI): domain Eukaryota; kingdom Metazoa; phylum Arthropoda; class Merostomata; order Xiphosura; family Limulidae; genus Tachypleus; species Tachypleus tridentatus. Next base: position 53,502,139 of record NC_134829.1, on the reverse strand, counting down.
ATTTCTAATTATATACACTATTTCTAATTATATACACTATTTCTAATTACATACACTATTTCTAATTACATACACTATTTCTAATTATATACACTATTTCTAATTACCTACACTATTTCTAATTACATACACTATTTCTAATTACATACACTATTTCTAATTACATACACTATTTCTAATTACATACACTATTTCTAATTACATACACTATTTCTAATTATATACACTATTTCTAATTATATACACTATTTCTAATTACATACACTATTTCTAATTATATACACTATTTCTAATTACATACACTATTTCTAATTATATACACTATTTCTAATTACATACACTATTTCTAATTATATACACTATTTCTAATTATATACACTATTTCTAATTACATACACTATTTCTAATTATATACACTATTTCTAATTACATACATTTATTTCTAATTATATACACTATTTCTAATTATATACACTATTTCTAATTACATACACTATTTCTAATTACATACACTATTTCTAATTACATACACTATTTCTAATTATATACACTATTTCTAATTACATACACTATTTCTAATTACATACACTATTTCTAATTACATACACTATTTCTAATTACATACACTATTTCTAATTACATACACTATTTCTAATTACATACACTATTTCTAATTACATACACTATTTCTAATTACATACACTATTTCTAATTACATACACTATTTCTAATTATATACACTATTTCTAATTACATACACTATTTCTAATTACATACACTATTTCTAATTATATACACTATTTCTAATTACATACACTATTTCTAATTATATACACTATTTCTAATTACATACACTATTTCTAATTACATACACTATTTCTAATTACATACACTATTTCTAATTATATACACTATTTCTAATTACATACACTATTTCTAATTACATACACTATTTCTAATTATATACACTATTTCTAATTACATACACTATTTCTAATTACATACACTATTTCTAATTATATACACTATTTCTAATTACATACACTATTTCTAATTATATACACTATTTCTAATTACATACACTATTTCTAATTACATACATTATTTCTAATTATATACACTATTTCTAATTATATACACTATTTCTAATTACCTACACTATTTCTAATTATATACACTATTTCTAATTATATACACTATTTCTAATTACATACACTATTTCTAATTATATACATTATTTCTAATTACATACACTATTTCTAATTATATACACTATTTCTAATTATATACACTATTTCTAATTATATACACTATTTCTAATTATATACACTATTTCTAATTACATACACTATTTCTAATTATATACACTATTTCTAATTATATACACTATTTCTAATTACATACACTATTTTTAATTATATACACTATTTCTAATTACATACACTATTTCTAATTACATACACTATTTCTAATTATATACACTATTTCTAATTACATACACTATTTCTAATTATATACACTATTTCTAATTACATACACTATTTCTAATTACATACACTATTTCTAATTATATACACTATTTTCTAATTACATACACTATTTCTAATTATATACACTATTTCTAATTATATACACTATTTCTAATTACATACACTATTTCTAATTACATACACTATTTCTAATTATATACACTATTTCTTAATTACATACACTATTTCTAATTATATACACTATTTCTAATTATATACACTATTTCTAATTACATACACTATTTCTAATTATATACACTATTTCTAATTACATACACTATTTCTAATTACATACACTATTTTTAATTATATACACTATTTCTAATTACATACACTATTTCTAATTATATACACTATTTCTAATTATATACACTATTTCTAATTACATACACTATTTCTAATTATATACACTATTTCTAATTATATACACTATTTCTAATTACATACACTATTTTTAATTATATACACTATTTCTAATTACATACACTATTTCTAATTATATACACTATTTTTAATTACATACACTATTTCTAATTACATATAGTATTTCTAATTATATACAGTGTTTTCTAATTATATACACTATTTCTAATTACATACACTATTTCTAATTACATACACTATTTCTAATTATATACACTATTTCTAATTACATACACTATTTCTAATTACATACACTATTTCTAATTACATACACTATTTCTAATTACATACACTATTTCTAATTATATACACTATTTCTATTTACATACACTATTTCTAATTACGTACACTATTTCTAATTACATACACTATTTCTAATTATATACACTATTTCTAATTACATACACTATTTCTAATTACATACACTATTTCTAATTATATACACTATTTCTAATTACCTACACTATTTCTAATTATATACACTATTTCTAATTATATACACTATTTCTAATTATGTACACTATTTCTAATTACATACACTATTTCTAATTATATACACTATTTTCTAATTATATACACTATTTCTAATTACATACACTATTTCTAATTACATACACTATTTCTAATTATATACACTATTTCTAATTACATACACTATTTCTAGTTACATACACTATTTCTTATTACATTCACTATTTCTAATTATATACACTATTTCTAATTATATACACTATTTCTAATTACATACACTATTTCTAATTACATACACTATTTCTAATTATATACACTATTTCTAATTACATACACTATTTCTAATTATATACACTATTTCTAATTATATACACTATTTCTAATTACATACACTATTTCTAATTACATACACTATTTCTAATTATATACACTATTTCTAATTATATGAAGTATTTCTAATTATATACACTATTTTTAATTATATACACTATTTCAAATGTGTAATGAAGTGTGTTACCAAACTGGTACATAGTCTAACTTACAGCTTTTTATAACTTAAGACAGTGTTGTTTGTTATTTCATTAGAGAAATATAAAGATGTATGGTTTTGGTTCTGTGCTACTTTAAAGTTACAAATAATGGACTGTTATAGCTTAACATCAATAGATTGACAACAGTAGATTGTTACAGCTTGCTATCAGTAGATTGTTACAGTTTACTCTCAGTAGATTGTTACAGCTTACTATCAGTAGATTGTTACAGTTTACTATCAGTAGATTGTTACAGCTTACTATCAGTAGATTTTTTATAGCTTACTATCAGTAGATTGTTACAGCTTACTGTCAGTAGATTGTTACAGTTTACTATCAGTAGATTGTTACAGCTTACTATCAGTAGATTGCTACAGTTTACTCTCAGTAGATTGTTACAGCTTACTATCAGTATATTGTTACAGCTTACTATCAGTAGATTATTACAGTTTTCCTTTAGTAGATTGTTACAGTTTACTATCAGTAGATTGTTACAGCTTACTATCAGTAGATTGTTACAGCTTACTATCAGTAGATTGTTACAGTTTACTCTGAGTAGATTGTTACAGCTTACTATCAGTAGATTGTTACAGTTTACTATCAGTAGATTGTTACAGCTTACTATCAGTAGATTTTTTATAGCTTTCTATCAGTAGATTTTTATATATACTATCAGTAGATTGTTACAGTTTACTATCAGTAGATTGTTACAGCTTACTATCAGTAGATTGCTACAGTTTACTCTCAGTAGATTGTTACAGCTTACTAACAGTAGATTGTTACAGTTTACTATCAGTAGATTGTTACAGCTTACTATTAGTAGATGTTACAGCCGACTATCAGTAGATTGTTACAGCTTACTATCAGTAGATTGGTACAGTTTATTCTCAGTAGATTGTTACAGCTTACTATCAGTAGATGTTACAGCCGACTATCAGTAGATTGTTACAGCTTACTATCAGTAGATTGGTACAGTTTATTCTCAGTAGATTGTTACAGCTTACTATCAATAGATTGTTACAGCTTACTATCAGTAGATTGTTACAGTTTACTCTCATTAGATTATTATAGCTTACTATCAGTAGATTGTTACAGTTTACTATCAGTAGATTGTTTCAGTTTACTATCAGTAGATTGTTATAGCTTACTATCAGTAGATTGTTACAGTTTACAATCAGTAGACTGTTACAGCTTACTATCAGTAGATTGTTACAGCTTACTATCAGTAGATTTTTATAGCTTACTATCAGTAGATTGTTACAGCTTACTATCAGTAGATTGTTACAGTTTACTATCAGTAGATTGTTACAGCTTACTATCTGTAGATTGTTACAGTTTACTATCAGTAAATTGTTACAGCTTACTATCAGTAGATTGTTACAGTTTACTATCAGTAGATTGTTACAGCTTACTATCAGTAGATTGTTATAGTTTACTATCAGTAGATTGTTACAGTTTACTATCAGTAGATTGTTACAGTTTAGTATCAATAGATTGTTACAGCTTACTATCAGTAGATTATTACAGTTTTCTATCAGTAGATTGTTACAGCTTACTATCAGTAGATTTTTATAGCTTACTATCAGTAGATTTTTACAGCTTACTATCAGTAGATTGTTACAGTTTACTATCAGTAGATTGTTACAGCTTACTATCAGTAGATTGTTACAGCCTACTATCAGTAGATTGTTACAGCTTATTATCAGTAGATTGGTACAGCTTACTATCAGTAGATTGTTACAGTTTACTATCAGTAGATTGTTACAGCTTACTATCAGTAGATTGTTACAGTTTACTCTCAGAAGATTGTTACAGTTTACTATCAGTAGATTATTACATCTTACTCTCAGTAGATTGTTACAATTTAGTATCAATAGATTGTTACAGCTTACTATCAGTAGGTTATTACAGTTTTCTATCAGTAGATTGTTACAGTTTACTATCAGTAGATTGTTACAGCTTAATATCAGTAGATTATTACAGCTTATTATCAGTAGATTATTACAGCTTATTATCAGTAGATTGTTACAGCTTACTGTCAGTAGATTATTACAGCTTATTATCAGTAGATTGTTACAGCTTACTATCAGTAGATTGTTACAGTTTACTCTCAGTAGATTGTTACAGCTTATTATCAGTAGATTGTTACAGCTTACTATCTGTAGATTGTTACAGTTTACTATCAGTAGATTGTTACAGCTTACTATCAGTAGATTGTTACAGCTTATTATCAGTAGATTGTTACAGTTTACTATCAGTAGATTATTACAGCTTACTCTCAGTAGATTGTTACAGTTTACTATCAGTAGATTGTTACAGTTTAGTATCAATAGATTGTTACAGCTTACTATCAGTAGATTATTACAGTTTTCTATCAGTAGATTGTTACAGCTTACTATCAGTAGATTTTTATAGCTTACTATCAGTAGATTGTTACAGCTTACTATCAGTAGATTGTTACAGTTTACTATCAGTAGATTGTTACAGCTTACTATCAGTAGATTGTTACAGCTTACTATCAGTAGATTGTTACAGTTTACTATCAGTAGATTGTTACAGCTTACTATCAGTAGATTGTTACATTTTACTCTCAGTAGATTGTTACAGTTTACTATCAGTAGATTGTTACAGTTTATTATCAATAGATTGTTACAGCTTTCTATCAGTAGATTATTACAGTTTTCTATCAGTAGATTGTTACAGTTTACTATCAGTAGATTGTTACAGCTTACTATCAGTAGATTATTACAGCTTATTATCAGTAGATTATTATAGCTTATTATCAGTAGATTGTTACAGCTTACTATCAGTAGATTGTTACAGCTTACTATCAGTAGATTGTTACAGCTTACTATCAGTAGATTGTTACAGCCTACTATCAGTAGATTGTTACAGTTTACTATCAGTAGATTATTACATCTTACTCTCAGTAGATTGTTACAATTTAGTATCAATAGATTGTTACAGCTTACTATCAGTAGATTGTTACAGCCTACTATCAGTAGATTGTTACAGCTTATTATCAGTAGATTGGTACAGCTTACTATCAGTAGATTGTTACAGTTTACTATCAGTAGATTGTTACAGCTTACTATCAGTAGATTGTTACAGTTTACTCTCAGTAAATTCTTACAGTTTACTATCAGTAGATTATTACAGCTTACTCTCAGTAGATTGTTACAGTTTACTATCAGTAGATTGTTACAGTTTAGTATCAATAGATTGTTACAGCTTACTATCAGTAGATTATTACAGTTTTCTATCAGTAGATTGTTACAGTTTACTATCAGTAGATTGTTACAGCTTACTATCAGTAGATTATTACAGCTTATTATCAGTAGATTGTTACAGCTTACTGTCAGTAGATTATTACAGCTTATTATCAGTAGATTGTTACAGCTTACTATCAGTAGATTGTTACAGTTTACTCTCAGTAGATTGTTACAGCTTATTATCAGTAGATTGTTACAGCTTACTATCTGTAGATTGTTACAGTTTACTATCAGTAGATTGTTACAGCTTACTATCATTAGATTGTTACAGCTTATTATCAGTAGATTGTTACAGTTTACTATCAGTAGATTATTACAGCTTACTCTCACCAGATTGTTACAGTTTAGTATCAATAGATTGTTACAGCTTACTATCAGTAGATTATTACAGTTTTCTATCAGTAGATTGTTACAGCTTACTATCAGTAGATTTTTATAGCTTACTATCAGTAGATTGTTACAGCTTACTATCAGTAGATTGTTACAGTTTACTATCAGTAGATTGTTACAGCTTACTATCAGTAGATTGTTACAGCCTACTATCAGTAGATTGTTACAGCTTATTATCAGTAGATTGGTACAGCTTACTATCAGTAGATTGTTACAGTTTACTATCAGTAGATTGTTACAGCTTACTATCAGTAGATTGTTACAGTTTACTCTCAGAAGATTGTTACAGTTTACTATCAGTAGATTATTACATCTTACTCTCAGTAGATTGTTACAATTTAGTATCAATAGATTGTTACAGCTTACTATCAGTAGATTATTACAGTTTTCTATCAGTAGATTGTTACAGTTTACTATCAGTAGATTGTTACAGCTTACTATCAGTAGATTATTACAGCTTATTATCAGTAGATTATTACAGCTTATTATCAGTAGATTGTTACAGCTTACTATCAGTAGATTGTTACAGTTTACTATCAGTAGATTGTTACAGCTTACTATCAGTAGATTGTTACAGCCTACCATCAGTAGATTGTTACAGCTTATTATCAGTAGATTGGTACAGCTTACTATCAGTAGATTGTTACAGTTTACTATCAGTAGATTGTTACAGCTTACTATCAGTAGATTGTTACAGTTTACTCTCAGTAGATTCTTACAGTTTACCATCAGTAGATTATTACAGCTTACTCTCAGTAGATTGTTACAGTTTACTATCAGTAGATTGTTACAGTTTAGTATCAATAGATTGTTACAGCTTACTATCAGTATATTATTACAGTTTTCTATCAGTAGATTGTTACAGTTTACTATCAGTAGATTGTTACAGCTTACTATCAGTAGATTATTACAGCTTATTATCAGTAGATTGTTACAGCTTACTGTCAGTAGATTATTACAGCTTATTATCAGTAGATTGTTACAGCTTACTATCAGTAGATTGTTACAGTTTACTCTCAGTAGATTGTTACAGCTTATTATCAGTTGATTGTTACAGCTTACTATCTGTAGATTGTTACAGTTTACTATCAGTAGATTCTTACAACTTACTATCAGTAGATTGTTACAGCTTATTATCAGTAGATTGTTACAGTTTACTATCAGTAGATTATTACAGCTTACTCTCAGTAGATTGTTACAATTTAGTATCAATACATTGTTACAGCTTACTATCAGTAGATTGTTACAGCCTACTATCAGTAGATTGTTACAGCTTATTATCAGTAGATTGGTACAGCTTACTATCAGTAGATTGTTACAGTTTACTATCAGTAGATTGTTACAGCTTACTATCAGTAGATTGTTACAGTTTACTCTCAGTAGATTCTTACAGTTTACTATCAGTAGATTATTACAGCTTACTCTCAGTAGATTGTTACAGTTTACTATCAGTAGATTGTTACAGTTTAGTATCAATAGATTGTTACAGCTTACTATCAGTAGATTATTACAGTTTTCTATCAGTAGATTGTTACAGTTTACTATCAGTAGATTGTTACAGCTTACTATCAGTAGATTATTAGAGCTTATTATCAGTAGATTGTTACAGCTTACTGTCAGTAGATTATTACAGCTTATTATCAGTAGATTGTTACAGCTTACTATCAGTAGATTGTTACAGTTTACTCTCAGTAGATTGTTACAGCTTATTATCAGTAGATTGTTACAGCTTACTATCTGTAGATTGTTACAGTTTACTATCAGTAGATTGTTACAGCTTACTATCATTAGATTGTTACAGCTTATTATCAGTAGATTGTTACAGTTTACTATCAGTAGATTATTACAGCTTACTCTCAGTAGATTGTTACAGTTTACTATCAGTAGATTGTTACAGTTTAGTATCAATAGATTGTTACAGCTTACTATCAGTAGATTATTACAGTTTTCTATCAGTAGATTGTTACAGCTTACTATCAGTAGATTTTTTATAGCTTACTATCAGTAGATTGTTACAGCTTACTATCAGTAGATTGTTACAGTTTACTATCAGTAGATTGTTACAGCTTACTATCAGTAGATTGTTACAGCCTACTATCAGTAGATTGTTACAGCTTATTATCAGTAGATTGGTACAGCTTACTATCAGTAGATTGTTACAGTTTACTATCAGTAGATTGTTACAGCTTACTATCAGTAGATTGTTACAGTTTACTCTCAGAAGATTGTTACAGTTTACTATCAGTAGATTATTACATCTTACTCTCAGTAGATTGTTACAATTTAGTATCAATAGATTGTTACAGGTTACTATCAGTAGATTATTACAGTTTTCTATCAGTAGATTGTTACAGTTTACTATCAGTAGATTGTTACAGCTTACTATCAGTAGATTATTACAGCTTATTATCAGTAGATTATTACAGCTTATTATCAGTAGATTGTTACAGCTTACTATCAGTAGATTGTTACAGTTTACTATCAGTAGATTGTTACAGCTTACTATCAGTAGATTGTTACAGCCTACCATCAGTAGATTGTTACAGCTTATTATCAGTAGATTGGTACAGCTTACTATCAGTAGATTGTTACAGTTTACTATCAGTAGATTGTTACAGCTTACTATCAGTAGATTGTTACAGTTTACTCTCAGTAGATTCTTACAGTTTACTATCAGTAGATTATTACAGCTTACTCTCAGTAGATTGTTACAGTTTACTATCAGTAGATTGTTACAGTTTAGTATCAATAGATTGTTACAGCTTACTATCAGTAGATTATTACAGTTTTCTATCAGTAGATTGTTACAGTTTACTATCAGTAGATTGTTACAGCTTTCTATCAGTAGATTATTACAGCTTATTATCAGTAGATTGTTACAGCTTACTGTCAGTAGATTATTACAGCTTATTATCAGTAGATTGTTACAGCTTACTATCAGTAGATTGTTACAGTTTACTCTCAGTAGATTGTTACAGCTTATTATCAGTAGATTGTTACAGCTTACTATCTGTAGATTGTTACAGTTTACTATCAGTAGATTCTTACAGCTTACTATCAGTAGATTGTTACAGCTTATTATCAGTAGATTGTTACAGTTTACTATCAGTAGATTATTACAGCTTACTCTCAGTAGATTGTTACAGTTTACTATCAGTAGATTGTTACAGTTTAGTATCAATAGATTGTTACAGCTTACTATCAGTAGATTATTACAGTTTTCTATCAGTAGATTGTTACAGTTTACTATCAGTAGATTTTATAGCTTACTATCAGTAGATTGTTACAGCTTACTATCAGTAGATTGTTACAGTTTACTATCAGTAGATTGTTACAGCTTACTATCAGTAGATTGTTACAGCTTACTATCAGTAGATTGTTACAGTTTACTATAAGTAAATTGTTACAGCTTACTATCAGTAGATTGTTACAGTTTACTATCAGTAGATTGTTACAGCCTACTATCAGTAGATTCTTACAGCTTATTATCAGTAGATTGGTACAGCTTACTATCAGTAGATTGTTACAGTTTACTATCAGTAGATTGTTACAGCTTACTATCAGTAGATTGTTACATTTTACTCTCAGTAGATTGTTACAGTTTACTATCAGTAGATTATTACAGCTTACTCTCAGTAGATTGTTACAGTTTACTATCAGTAGATTGTTACAGTTTAGTATCAATAGATTGTTACAGCTTTCTATCAGTAGATTATTACAGTTTTCTATCAGTAGATTGTTACAGTTTACTATCAGTAGATTGTTACAGCTTACTATCAGTAGATTATTACAGCTTATTATCAGTAGATTATTATAGCTTATTATCAGTAGATTGTTACAGCTTACTATCAGTAGATTGTTACAGCTTACTATCAGTAGATTGTTACAGCTTACTATCAGTAGATTGTTACAGCTTATTATCAGTAGATTGGTACAGCTTACTATCAGTAGATTGTTACAGTTTACTATCAGTAGATTGTTACAGCTTACTATCAGTAGATTGTTACAGTTTACTCTCAGTAGATTGTTACAGTTTACTATCAGTAGATTATTACAGCTTACTCTCAGTAGATTGTTACAGTTTACTATCAGTAGATTGTTACAGTTTAGTATCAATAGATTGTTACAGCTTACTATCAGTAGATTATTACAGTTTTCTATCAGTAGATTGTTACAGTTTACTTTCAGTAGATTGTTACAGCTTACTATCAGTAGATTATTACAGCTTATTATCGGTAGATTGTTACAGCTTACTGTTAGTAGATTATTACAGCTTATTATCAGTAGATTGTTACAGCTTACTATCAGTAGATTGTTACAGTTTACTCTCAGTAGATTGTTACAGCTTATTATCAGTAGATTGTTACAGCTTACTATTTGTAGATTGTTACAGTTTACTATCAGTAGATTGTTACAGCTTACTATCAGTAGATTGTTACAGCTTATTATCAGTAGATTGTTATAGCTTACTATCAGTAGATTGTTACAGTTTACTTTCATTAGATTGTTATAGCTTACTATCAGTAGATTGTTACAGTTTACTATCAGTAGATTGTTACAGTTTACTATCAGTAGATTGTTACAGCTTACTATCAGTAGATTATTACAGCTTATTATCAGTAGATTGTTACAGCTTACTATCAGTAGATTGTTACAGTTTACTCTCAGTAGATTGTTACAGCTTACTATCAGTAGATTATTACAGCTTATTATCAGTAGATTGTTACAGCTTACTGTAAGTAGATTATTACAGCTTATTATCAGTAGATTGTTACAGCTTACTATCAGTAGATTGTTACAGTTTACTCTCAGTAGATTGTTACAGCTTATTATCAGTAGATTGTTACAGCTTACTATCTGTAGATTGTTACAGTTTACTATCAGTAGATTGTTACAGCTTACTATCAGTAGATTGCTACAGCTTATTATCAGTAGATTGTTATAGCTTACTATCAGTAGATTGTTACAGTTTACTCTCATTAGATTGTTATAGCTTACTATCAGTAGATTGTTACAGTTTACTATCAGTAGATTGTTACAGCTTACTATCAGTAGATTGTTACAGCTTACTATCAGTAGATTATTACAGCTTATTATCAGTAGATTGTTACAGCTTACTATCAGTAGATTGTTACAGTTTACTCTCAGTAGATTGTTACAGCTTACTATCAGTAGATTATTACAGCTTATTATCAGTAGATTGTTACAGCTTACTGTCAGTAGATTATTACAGCTTATTATCCGTAGATTGTTACAGCTTACTATCAGTAGATTGTTACAGTTTACTCTCAGTAGATTGTTACAGCTTATTATCAGTAGATTGTTACAGCTTACTATCTGTAGATTGTTACAGTTTACTATCAGTAGATTGTTACAGCTTACTATCAGTAGATTGTTACAGCTTATTATCAGTAGATTGTTATAGCTTACTAACAGTAGATTGTTACAGTTTACTCTCATTAGATTGTTATAGCTTACTATCAGTAGATTGTTACAGTTTACTATCAGTAGATTGTTACAGCTTACTATCAGTAGATTGTTACAGCTTACTATCAGTAGATTATTACAGCTTATTATCAGTAGATTGTTACAGCTTACTATCAGTAGATTGTTACAGTTTACTCTCAGTAGATTGTTACAGCTTACTATCAGTAGATTGTTACAGTTTACTCTCAGTAGATTGTTACAGTTTACTATCAGTAGATTATTACAGCTTACTCTCAGTAGATTGTTACAGTTTATTATCAGTAGATTGTTACAGTTTAGTATGAATAGATTGTTACAGCTTACTATCAGTAGATTATTACAGTTTTGTATCAGTAGATTGTTACAGTTTACTTTCAGTAGATTGTTACAGGTTACTATCAGTAGATTATTACAGTTTTCTATCAGTAGATTGTTACAGTTTACTATCAGTAGATTGTTACAGCTTACTATCAGTAGATTATTACAGCTTATTATCAGTAGATTATTACAGCTTATTATCAGTAGATTGTTACAGCTTACTATCAGTAGATTGTTACAGTTTACTATCAGTAGATTGTTACAGCTTACTATCAGTAGATTGTTACAGCCTACCATCAGTAGATTGTTACAGCTTATTATCAGTAGATTGGTACAGCTTACTATCAGTAGATTGTTACAGTTTACTATCAGTAGATTGTTACAGCTTACTATCAGTAGATTGTTACAGTTTACTCTCAGTAGATTCTTACAGTTTACTATCAGTAGATTATTACAGCTTACTCTCAGTAGATTGTTACAGTTTACTATCAGTAGATTGTTACAGTTTAGTATCAATAGATTGTTACAGCTTACTATCAGTAGATTATTACAGTTTTCTATCAGTAGATTGTTACAGTTTACTATCAGTAGATTGTTACAGCTTTCTATCAGTAGATTATTACAGCTTATTATCAGTAGATTGTTACAGCTTACTGTCAGTAGATTATTACAGCTTATTATCAGTAGATTGTTACAGCTTACTATCAGTAGATTGTTACAGTTTACTCTCAGTAGATTGTTACAGCTTATTATCAGTAGATTGTTACAGCTTACTATCTGTAGATTGTTACAGTTTACTATCAGTAGATTCTTACAGCTTACTATCAGTAGATTGTTACAGCTTATTATCAGTAGATTGTTACAGTTTACTATCAGTAGATTATTACAGCTTACTCTCAGTAGATTGTTACAGTTTACTATCAGTAGATTGTTACAGTTTAGTATCAATAGATTGTTACAGCTTACTATCAGTAGATTATTACAGTTTTCTATCAGTAGATTGTTACAGTTTACTATCAGTAGATTTTTATAGCTTACTATCAGTAGATTGTTACAGCTTACTATCAGTAGATTGTTACAGTTTACTATCAGTAGATTGTTACAGCTTACTATCAGTAGATTGTTACAGCTTACTATCAGTAGATTGTTACAGTTTACTATAAGTAAATTGTTACAGTTTACTATCAGTAGATTGTTACAGTTTACTATCAGTAGATTGTTACAGCCTACTATCAGTAGATTCTTACAGCTTATTATCAGTAGATTGGTACAGCTTACTATCAGTAGATTGTTACAGTTTACTATCAGTAGATTGTTACAGCTTACTATCAGTAGATTGTTACATTTTACTCTCAGTAGATTGTTACAGTTTACTATCAGTAGATTATTACAGCTTACTCTCAGTAGATTGTTACAGTTTACTATCAGTAGATTGTTACAGTTTAGTATCAATAGATTGTTACAGCTTTCTATCAGTAGATTATTACAGTTTTCTATCAGTAGATTGTTACAGTTTACTATCAGTAGATTGTTACAGCTTACTATCAGTAGATTATTACAGCTTATTATCAGTAGATTATTATAGCTTATTATCAGTAGATTGTTACAGCTTACTATCAGTAGATTGTTACAGCTTACTATCAGTAGATTGTTACAGCTTACTATCAGTAGATTGTTACAGCCTACTATCAGTATATTGTTACAGCTTATTATCAGTAGATTGGTACAGCTTACTATCAGTAGATTGTTACAGTTTACTATCAGTAGATTGTTACAGCTTACTATCAGTAGATTGTTACAGTTTACTCTCAGTAGATTGTTACAGTTTACTATCAGTAGATTATTACAGCTTACTCTCAGTAGATTGTTACAGTTTACTATCAGTAGATTGTTACAGTTTAGTATCAATAGATTGTTACAGCTTACTATCAGTAGATTATTACAGTTTTCTATCAGTAGATTGTTACAGTTTACTTTCAGTAGATTGTTACAGCTTACTATCAGTAGATTATTACAGCTTATTATCAGTAGATTGTTACAGCTTACTATCAGTAGATTGTTACAGTTTACTCTCAGTAGATTGTTACAGCTTATTATCAGTAGATTGTTACAGCTTACTATTTGTAGATTGTTACAGCTTACTATTTGTAGATTGTTACAGTTTACTATCAGTAGATTGTTACAGCTTACTATCAGTAGATTGTTACAGCTTATTATCAGTAGATTGTTATAGCTTACTATCAGTAGATTGTTACAGTTTACTTTCATTAGATTGTTATAGCTTACTATCAGTAGATTGTTACAGTTTACTATCAGTAGATTGTTACATCTTACTATCAGTAGGTTGTTACAGCTTACTATCAGTAGATTATTACAGCTTATTATCAGTAGATTGTTACAGCTTACTATCAGTAGATTGTTACAGTTTACTCTCAGTAGATTGTTACAGCTTACTATCAGTAGATTATTACAGCTTATTATCAGTAGATTGTTACAGCTTACTGTAAGTAGATTATTACAGCTTATTATCAGTAGATTGTTACAGCTTACTATCAGTAGATTGTTACAGTTTACTCTCAGTAGATTGTTACAGCTTATTATCAGTAGATTGTTACAGCTTACTATCTGTAGATTGTTACAGTTTACTATCAGTAGATTGTTACAGCTTACTATCAGTAGATTGCTACAGCTTATTATCAGTAGATTGTTATAGCTTACTATCAGTAGATTGTTACAGTTTACTCTCATTAGATTGTTATAGCTTACTATCAGTAGATTGTTACAGTTTACTATCAGTAGATTGTTACAGCTTACTATCAGTAGATTGTTACAGCTTACTATCAGTAGATTATTACAGCTTATTATCAGTAGATTGTTACAGCTTACTATCAGTAGATTGTTACAGTTTACTCTCAGTAGATTATTTACAGCTTACTATCAGTAGATTATTACAGCTTATTATCAGTAGATTGTTACAGCTTACTGTCAGTAGATTATTACAGCTTATTATCAGTAGATTGTTACAGCTTACTATCAGTAGATTGTTACAGTTTACTCTCAGTAGATTGTTACAGCTTATTATCAGTAGATTGTTACAGCTTACTATCTGTAGATTGTTACAGTTTACTATCAGTAGATTGTTACAGCTTACTATCAGTAGATTGTTACAGCTTATTATCAGTAGATTGTTATAGCTTACTATCAGTAGATTGTTACAGTTTACTCTCATTAGATTGTTATAGCTTACTATCAGTAGATTGTTACAGTTTACTATCAGTAGATTGTTACAGCTTACTATCAGTAGATTGTTACAGCTTACTATCAGTAGATTATTACAGCTTATTATCAGTAGATTGTTACAGCTTACTATCAGTAGATTGTTACAGTTTACTCTCAGTAGATTGTTACAGCTTACTATCAGTAGATTGTTACAGTTTACTCTCAGTAGATTGTTACAGTTTACTATCAGTAGATTATTACAGCTTACTCTCAGTAGATTGTTACAGTTTATTATCAGTAGATTGTTACAGTTTAGTATGAATAGATTGTTACAGCTTACTATCAGTAGATTATTACAGTTTTGTATCAGTAGATTGTTACAGTTTACTTTCAGTAGATTGTTACAGCTTACTATCAGTAGATTATTACAGCTTATTATCAGTAGATTGTTACAGCTTACTGTCAGTAGATTATTACAGCTTATTATCAGTAGATTGTTACAGCTTACTATCAGTAGATTGTTACAGTTTACTCTCAGTAGATTGTTACAGCTTATTATCAGTAGATTGTTACAGCTTACTATCTGTAGATTGTTACAGTTTACTATCAGTAGATTGTTACAGCTTACTATCAGTAGATTGTTACAGCTTATTATCAGTAGATTGTTATAGCTTACTATCAGTAGATTGTTACAGTTTACTCTCATTAGTTTGTTTTAGCTTACTATCAGTAGATTGTTACAGTTTACTATCAGTAGATTGTTACAGCTTACTATCAGTAGATTGTTACAGCTTACTATCAGTAGATTATTACAGCTTATTATCAGTAGATTGTTACAGCTTACTATCAGTAGATTGTTACAGTTTACTCTCAGTAGATTGTTAAAGCTTACTATCAGTAGATTGTTACGGTTTACTATCAGTAGATTGTTACAGCTTATTATCAGTAGATTGTTACAGCTTAACAACAATTATTATCACTTACTAATAGCAGATTATTATAGCTTAGCAAAAATAGATTGTAACAGCTTAACAACAGTAGATTGTTACAGTTTACCAGCAGTTAATGTTAGAGCTACTAACAGTAGACTGTCCAAACTTAACAATAGTAGATTATTACAACTTATCAACAGTGAGCGTTGAGGATGACCAAAAGTAGATTGTTACAGATTACCAACAGTAAATTTTAAAACTTACCAGCAGTAGGTTGTTACAGCTTACTACTAGTAGACTGTTACAGTTTACCAGTAATAATATGATGTAAGTAGGAGTAAGCCTAAAGTATGTAGGTGGCTCTTCATAAAGACTGAACAAAATTAAGATTCTAAAAGATTTGAAAAGGTTTTAGAGATAATGTAGGCCAATATCCCCCTTCACACAGAAAAGGAGATTTCAACAGTCTCGACTAAATGTGTTTTGTTTTTGTGTTTTGCTAAGTAATACTTCAGGATAACTGCAGTGTTGAGCTGCCATTGGTGCTGTATACAATTCTGTCGTTCGACAGTTCCATAACTTCGGATGTTTGCCAATTCCAATAGGTTTGGTTTTACTTTGTGAGGGATGTAGCACTGGAGTTTATGTGTGTATGGAACGACCAATCACACGAGAACATAGGTGACAACAGAAAAGAACGTCAAAGAAAGAGATATGACGCCAATTTACAAATTTCTGTCTGTTTGATTTTAACTTTTATGCAAAGCTACACGAGATCTATCTGCGCTAGCCGTTCCTAATTCAGCAGTGTAAGACTAAAAGGAAGGCAACTATTCATTACCACTCCCCGCCAATTCTTGGACTACTCTTTCACCCATAAATAGTGAGATTGACCGTAATATATAACGCCCAATGGCTATGATAAAGATTCCAACCCGGAATCCACAGATTGTTAGTCGAGCGCCATAACAACCTGTCCATGCCGTACCCCAGATACGTCAGTGACTTGCCACTAGAAAGCTGACACCAGGTTCTCAAGCAGGATAGCACTAAAGTAATAATACGGAAACACTTCTTGTACTAGATATCACCACGTTTCCAGAGATCAACATGGACGAGCTGTAGGAACTGGTGAGCACCTGAGGTAGATACCTCTGCATGTAATTTCACCCATTCTTGAACCAGGGATATCAAGGTCCTTGCTTGTTTATCATGTTTTCTATGACCGAATATCTTAAATATCAGTAAAAAACAAAACTGCATGGAAGAACAGGAAACCTCATAATGATGTCACGCAATCTTTCAAAATGGTTTCTTATGCTTCAATATTAGAGATAGTTTGATTCTTCAGTTAGTACAGTTTGTAGGCTTCACGTACACGCAAGGATCTATTTACACGTAAAGAGAGACCAAATGAAGCAATTCCATCTATTACTAATGCCTATTCCAGCACACAAAATAAGTGTCCCTCCACATGGGGCAGTGCTTAGGCCAGATATGAATGCCAACTGCACTGATGCAGACCTTCAGATGGGTAAGGAATGTCTCACAAGTACGAGAACATGATAGGACTGCACTACCGATGACATCTAAGAGCTAAAGAGAACTTCTCAAATGTGGCTGTAAAACTTAAAAGGATTTCAATAGAAAGTGCAAATGTGCTAGGACCTAGATGATTTGTACAGTATTTAGCAAGATGGCAATGATTATAAAAGACTGTGAGAATATCTACACTTGTGAGGATTACAGTAAAAAGAAAATTATTACAGTTTGTATCTCTTAAAAAAATGTAAATTCTGATGGCATGAATGTAGTACCTATCTGTTGGTGACTTTACACATCTCAGCCATCTTGGACAGGTGTTATGTATACCGATATACGTTATATTCCCAAACATGGTACTTTACCACAAAATGACGATTTTCAGATAAATGCATCAAACTAAACATTGTGACCCATTGTCTTATACATTATATATATATATATAGTTTTTTCATTACTGATTATCTACTTTTATAATTTCTATCATTGATATTCGATATTTCGTTTCCAAATATCAAGTGTCTCATTTTTAGTGACGAACCGGCATGGTTAGGTGGTTAAAGCGCTCGATTTGCAATATGTGGGTCACGGGTTCGAATCCCCGCCAATTAAACATGCTCCCCCTTTCAGCCATGGGGGCGTTATAAATTATCGTCAATCCCACTATTCGTTGGTAAAAGAGTAGCACAAGAGTTGGCAGTGGGTGGTGATGACTAGCTGCCTTCCCTCTAGTCTTACACTGCTAAATTAGGGATGGCTAGCGCAAATTTGAAAAACAAACGAGCATTATATCAGCACGAAATACAACATTCAAACTCCTGCAAGTATAGAATAAACATAACGTATTAATATTAGAGAATAATAAATCTGATCACATCTGTGCGGTTAAGCTGGTGTCGGGATATTTTATTATCTCACACTTACAAAATTAACTTTATTCCTATTGGCCAAAGTCAGGATGTACAGGTTGACAAAAAACGCTTTGACTGTTCACGTGTCGATGTTGCGCCATTAGCGTCTTTTAACCTTTCCAAATTCTTCAAAATTCGTAATAAAACAAAACAAGTTCAAGAACCGAGCTTTTAATGTGCAGACCTTTTTTTTCTATATTAAAGTCGTCTGCCATAAAGAAGTCTCTACGTAATTACTAACGCTTGCTTGGACTTTAGCGGGAAAGGTGTAGGGTTAAATTAGTGCAACGTCGTAAAAAGATGTAGGTTCTTAAGGCTTAAAGAACTAAGTAACACGTGACTCACATAAAACGGAATAGGTGTGTAGAGTTAACAACCTTTTAGCATAACAGCGAGCACTGCATTAAACCAACGTCTCTTAGTTTGCTTTATTATGTTGTGTAATTTACAAGCAGAATATGAGAAAGCATGCGTGTATAATGTTGTAAAACTGTTACAAAACTGTTGGAGAAATCAAATAAACCTCTAAGAAATCACTCAATACCTGCTGTCTCCGCCCTGAAACCACGATGTCGAGCGATATACAAAAGCTTCTAAGCGGCAACGTAAAGCCTTGTTTGAACAGACAACTAAAGCTTATGGTCCCAAGCGTACATTAAAACTTAAACCCAAAGTTTATATATTTTTTTATTATGCCAGGCGTTTCATGATTATTAACGTACCGGACTACGTACCGGAAGGTCTAAATTTCCAGTCAATCCATCAGTGAGAGATTATAGCAGTGATAGTCAATCCCCCTATTCAGTAAAGGTTGGTCGTATTCTTAGACGACTGACTGGCTTTTCAAAATTTGTACTACATATTGAAGGGAGTTACACATGTTGATAAAAGTTAATAAAAAAACGACCTTTATACTCCAGATGAATATTAAAAATTATTTATATATTAACACTGAAGACGTTACAGAAGTGAAACGTTGTTTTAAATAAAAAATATTTTTTAATATTTATTTCGGGTGAATACAGTCTCTAGTTTATTTATTACATTTCACATCTCTGTTGCTCTGAAAATGGTAATCTTTGTGATGGGAAATGCTACTCTGAAGTATATTCTTCACATTAAAGATAATGATAATAGATAATGCATGCTTGTTTGTTTTTTGAATTTCGCACAAAGCTATTCGAGGGCTATCTGTGCTAGCCGTCCCTAATTTAGCAGTGTAAGACTAGAGGGAAGGCAGCTAGTCATCATCACCCACCGCCAACTCTTGGGCTACTCTTTTACCAACGAATACTGGTATTGACCGTAACATTATAACGCCCCACGGCTGAAAGGGCGTGCATGTTTGGCGCGACGGGGATGCGAACCCGCGACCCTCAGATTACGAGTCGCACGCCTTAATACGCTTGGCCATGCCGGGCTATAGATAATACATGCTTACACACACACACACACACACTTGGCCCGGCATGTCCAGGTGTTTAAGGCACTCGACTCGTAATCCAAGAGTCGCGAGTTCGAATCCCTGTCACATCAAATATGCTCGGCCTTTCAGCCGTGGGGGCGTTATAATGTGATGATCAGTCCACTATTCGTTGATGAAAGAGCAGCCCAAGAGTTGGCGGTGGGTGGTGATGATGACAAGCTGTCTTCCTTATAGTTTTAAACTGCTAAATTATGGACGGACAGCGCACATAGCTCTGGTGTAGCTTTACACGAAATTCACAAACCAAATCACACACAGTTATAAGGAGGGAAGTTACTATACAGTTAGTACTGTTCCAAAAGTTAAGTAAAATATTAATAGGATTAAATTATTATATCCGAGTGAGACTTCACAAACTAAACTTTGTTCCAAATTAAAGAACTGTATAGTCAACTTTCCTCTACCCTGTACATAGATATATGTAATACGACCAATGGTCACCGTGCGATCGAATGCTAAGTAGTGTTAACAGGGAGTAGTGTTGGATGGTAAATATCGCGTGTGAACATAACACACATGCTTCTGATTTGTAAACATTAATTGATATGTGACGTTTAAACGTATTCTGATTCACGTGGTATTAGATAACTGTCTCGTTAATAAACTTTAATGGGCGTTTCGTAGGTTATTGTGTGGGTCGAGTATCTCTTAGTAGATGAAAAGTTGATAAAGCAAAGGCGTGTATTTCGCGCAAAGCTACACGAGGGCTATCTGCGTTAGCCGTCTCTTGCTAAGCAGTGAAAAACTAGAGAGAAGACAACTAGTCATCACCACCCACCGCCGACTCTTGGGCTACTCTTTTACCAACGAATAGTAGGATTAAATGTCACATTATATCGCCCCCATAACTGAAAGAGCGAGCATGTTTGGAGGATTCGAACCCGCAACCCACAAATTACAAGTCGAGTGCCTTAACCACCTGGCCAAACAAAGACAACAGAAATGAGCTTTGTAAGCGTGATAGTAGCTAATATTCAGTGTTCGGTGAAAATACACTGCACAAAATATCTACAGCAGTGGTCCCCAACCACGGGTGCGAGATAACATTTCAGTTTGTTTTGTTTATATTAAGGGACTGTCCTATATTGTGTTTATGTTTATATTAAGGGTACTTACTGTCCTATATAGTGTTTATGTTCATATTAAGGGTACTGTCCTATATAGTGTTTATGTTTATATTAAGGGTACTGTCCTATATATTCAAAAATTTTGTTCGATTTTTATTTCTTATTTTTCTTGTTACAGACGTAGCTTTTTGTTACGATAAACTATCGTTTCTACCGTCACCGGCGCAGATCGAAATCTTAATGTACAACTGTAAACAAACAACACACAAAACGTAAACGTGACCTAAATACTCGGCACAACTAATTAGGTTACGTTCGTGAACGCTGTCTTAAAGTGTGTATTATTTATTTATGTTATGTTTTCACGTGAACGTGACTCGAGAAACTTCAAAATTAATCGATGATGTCATGTGACGTATATTCGAGAATGTTCTAGAAAGTTTCGCAGAGTATATAAACCCATGCGTGATGCTATGGTAGTCATGGTATTGTTGATTCTGTGTTCGTGCAAAAAAAATCTTCACTATGTCAAAGAAAATGAAATGGAATGATGATTATGTGAAGTTTGGTTTCACTTGCATCGGAACAACTGAGGATCTGCAAAAACCCCAGTGCATGCTTTGTGACGCTGTCCTTTCAAACGCAAATTTTAAGCCATCTAAGCTGCAGGAACACTTCAACAACCGACATGGTGGAGCAGCTGTTGCAGACCATGATGTTGAATCGTTCAAAGGTGGAAGGGCCAGCTTTGATTCTCGAGCAACCCTTCCAAAATTAGGTTTTATATCTGCTGACAAACCACTGCTGATGGCTTCATACCACTTGGCGTGTAAAGCAGCCTAATCAAAGAAGCTCCATGCAATTGCAGAAGAGGTGATAAAACCGTGTGCATAGAAATGGCAACAATTGTTCTGGGAAAAGAAACATCAAACAAGTTTAAATTATTGCCGTTATCAAATAACGTTATTCAAAAACCGAATTAGTGATTTGAGTTCGGACATTTTAGACCAAGTTATCGCAGATATCAGGGCTAGTCCCTTGAAAATATCTCTACAATTGGACGAAACAACTGATGTTGCAGTCAACTCGTCACACTAGTGAGGTATGTCCATGATGGTGCCATAAGGGAGGATTTCCTGTTCTGTGAAGATCTGAAAACAAAGATGTCTTCCAGTGTGTGAAAGACTTCTTTGTGAGATATGGTTTAGATATCCAAATTATTGGTTCTGTGTGTACCGACGGTGCCCCTGCTATGCTAGGAAATAAATCAGGATCTCTTGCACTGATGAAACAAGAGATTCCGCACATGCAAGGTACTCACTGTTTTCTTCATCGACATGCTTTGGCATCAAAAACATTGCCTCCAAAGTTGAAAAAGGTCCTTGACACTTCTGTGACCATCAACTGGATTAGGGGCGCGCTCTGAACCACCGCTTCTTCAAGTCGTTTTGTAAATATTTTGGAAGTGAGCATTCAGTTTCGCTTTTCCACACTGACTGTCACGTGGGAGAGCTTTAACGCGCTTCTTTGAACTGTGAGAAGAAATCAAAACTTTTCTGAGGGAACGTGACTATGATCTGCCCAGAGAAATAGAATCACAAGAATTCAACCAAATACTAACCTATTTGAGTGATATGTTCACTCGTATGAATGACCTGAGTGTATCTCTTCAAGAGAAAAACATAAACATATTGAAATGCTGTGAAAAGTTAAATGCTTTCAAAGAAAAGTTACATATTTGCTGTCGACGAGTTAAAAGATGGAATCTTTAAAATTTTCCATCACTTGAAGAAATGGTAGGTGAGGATGAGTCGATGTGTGTGTGAAGAAACTGTGGATCATTTGGAATCAAAGTCATTTGAACTGGAAACTTCTGAAGAATGGATTATGAATCCATACTCCTTCAATTTGGATAATATGTTGGATGATGAAGAACTGAAGGAAGATCTTATTGAACTGTGCTCAAATCGAATTCTTGAAATGCAGTTTAAAAGCAAAACTTTGGAACAATATTGGTGTTCGACAATGAACATGTTTCAAAGACTTTGTGAAAAATCACTAAATGTGCTCATCCTATTCGTGACGACATACTTATGAGAGTTTGGATTTACTGCCCTTTTGTCAATCAAGACAAAATCTAGAAATCACTTGGGTGCACAGGTAGACTTGCAGATAGCTATCAGCAACAAAGTGCCACGCTTTGAAAAAACTCGTAAGAAATAAACTGGAACAAAAGAGCCATTACATTTAAATTGGTTTATGAACATTTGAACATTTCAAATTCAAAGAAATTTCATTTCATGCATGGATGAAAATGTATTTTTTGTAGACCACGTAGGGTTTATGCAACTTTTAGTTTGTTGTAATATTTTTTCTTTTACAAATGTTTCGTTTTTGTTTTTTATCATTAAAAACTAATTATAACAATTTGTTTCGTCCACCTTCACCTTTATTCTTAAATCAATAAATACTGTGAGGGGTGCGAGAACATATTAAAATGTTTTAGGGGTGCGGGGCGTAAAAAAGGTTGAGAACCACTGATCTACAGTATGATTGGAATACTGGATATTTTATGAGTGACTAGTATAAAATAGCATACTACTCCTAGCATAAATTCTTTGCCGTGATTGGCCAAGAGCACATCACGTGCTATGAAACCGTTTTGAACTAGTGCTTTAAAAAGCTGGTAAACAGATTGTGTCACTACTGCTCGATTGCCACGGCCCTAAACATGACATGAGGCACGTGTAACTCTCTCAGTAACAGTACTTTACAAATGACAATAAGTGAAACACACTGATTCACTTAAGCCTAATTACAGAACACTGTAGAAAGTTTCATTAAGAGTATTACAAGCATTATGAAAGGAATTGTAAAAGTAATTGAAGGATAGTTCACTGCACGGAGGGTGTTTTTCTAGGCACATTTTATGTTAGAGTTAGGTATGATCTAATATCCTTTATGAACTTGTTGAACGAGAGTGACCTGGTCCAGATTTACAACCAAATTGGAATTCCTTCACTGAACACTTTCGCATTTACAGCCGTGGAGAAGTTATAATAATACGGTCAATCCCACTTTTCGTTGGTAATTAAAGAGTAGTCTAGGAGGTGACGGTGGGTGGCGATAAATGGCCGTCTTCCCTCTAGTCTACCACTGTTAAATTAGGGACGACTACCGCAGATAGCCCTAGAGTGGCTTTGCGCGAATTTCAACAAAGAAATCATAAATAAACTATGTGACATTATCAATTCATTAAATAAACTATGTGACATTATTAATTCATTAAATAAACTATGTGACATTATTAATTCATGAAATAAACTAAGTGGCATCATTAATTCATTAAATAAACGATGTGACATTATTAATTCATTAAATAAACTATGTGACATCATTAATTCATTAAATAAACTATGTGACATTATTAATTCATTAAATAAACTATGTGGCATCATTAATTCATTAAATAAATTATGTGACATTATTAATTCATGAAATAAACTAAGCGGCATCATTAATTCATTAAATAAACGATGTGACATTATTAATTCATTAAATAAACTATGTGACATCATTAATTCATTAAATAAACTGTGTGACATTATTAATTCATTAAATAAACTATGTGGCATCATTAATTCATTAAATAAATTATGTGACATTATTAATTCATTAAATAAACTATGTGGCATCATTAATTCATTAAATAAATTATGTGACATCATTAATTCATTAAATAAACTATGTGGCATCATTAATTCATTAAATAAACTA
The DNA here is from genome assembly GCF_004210375.1 of Tachypleus tridentatus. Taxonomy (NCBI): domain Eukaryota; kingdom Metazoa; phylum Arthropoda; class Merostomata; order Xiphosura; family Limulidae; genus Tachypleus; species Tachypleus tridentatus. The sequence continues at coordinate 53,476,806 of NC_134829.1, read as the reverse complement.
TGTGACATTATTAATTCATTAAATAAACTATGTGGCATCATTAATTCATTAAATAAACGATGTGACACCATTAATTCATTAAATAAACTATGTGACATTATTAATTCATTAAATAAACTATGTGGCATCATGTCAAACACATAAACTCAACCCATTCCATTTTTATGAAAATGAAATCTAGATTGTTGTCCAGTATAGATATTGTGTTGTACACGTCATATCTTCATTTATTAGCCATTATAAATATTATACTCTGAATATCATTCCAGAATGTAATCAGTGACAAACCATTATTATAAGTCATTTGTCACGTCATGAACAAGAGCTACCTTCGAGAACCTTGTCAGTGACACACAATATAAGTCATTTATAATGTCACAGAAGTGTCTGTGTGTTTTCTTATAGCAAAGCCACATCGGGGTATCTGCTTGGTCCATCCACCACAGAAAAGAAATACCTTCCACAGCTTTATCAGTGACAAACCATTCTCTGTAATAGTTAACGATCAATGCGAATAAAGAAACGTCCAGGAAACACAACGAAAGCAACCGCACGTAAGTCACAAAATGTGAACCCGAAATCTGAAAACAGAAAAAAAAACGCGTTTACTAACCCATTCGGAGTTTTTCCTGACCATGTGAGCTATATTCTAATTTATTAGTTTCATAATTAAAGAAAAGTTAATGGTTCATGTTTGTTTTGAAATTCACACAAAGCTACACGAGGGCTATCTGTGCTAGCCATCCCTAATTTAGTACCAAGACTAGCTACTCTTTTACCAACGAATAGTGGGATTGACCGTCACATTATAACGCTCTCACGGCTGAAAGGGCGAACATGTTTGATGCGACGGGGACCCGCGACCTTCAGAATACGAGTCGAAAGCCTTAATCTTAAGTCGGGTCTAAGGGTTGATGTATTAATCGATGTACTGGATTATAGATCTGACAAACATCTTTCAGTGATCGTTTACGGTAAAAAATATCCCTATAACATCAAAATTTCACGAATGTAACTCTCGTTACACAGCGCTATCATGCATTACAAGACTACATCGTAATTATTAACCATTACAGCTATCTGTATAACATCTGAATTTCTCGTGCATAACTCGTAATCATTGATATTGTTTTGTTTTTCACGCATCACTTTCGCTCGTGTCACTTATACACTAAAGAAACTCAGGATTGTTAGAAAACCTGTGTATAACAGATTTTCGTAATAAACTTATGTAAATAACAAACACAAACAACGCTTTAATTTATCTTACACATTTCACGACGGTGGTATATAAACCTTTCCCTGTCCGACCGAGCTATATTTCACCGTCCAGGTTGGCAAGTTGACATCTCTTTAATTAGTTTCGCACGAGGTTCAGACTGGTTCGTGACTTGAAATCTAACGCACTATAGTATATGCCAAAAACATTTGTACAAATTCTACTGGTTTAAGCATTTCAAGTGACTATGAAATAACGTTGTCAAAGGTGACAGAGAATATCCTAGTAATGTCAAAATAAATGTTATTCTTTTTCATAATAAGTGTGTTTATAAAAATTACTTCTTACGCGTTGTTCGGAGTAATTTAGATTGAAAATGTTCGCACGTGTTTACAAACTTATTAGATTAAAACAGAAAAGATAATTAAAAAGAGAGTTTCTTTTTAATTGAAACCTTTATATTAACACATACAAGACAATTTCTATTAACGTGTAGTCCCCAGCGGTAAGTCTACGGATTTACAACGTTAAAATCTGGTCTTCGATTCCCCTCGGTGGACTCAGCAAATAACCCTACGTGGCTTTGCTATAAGAAAACACACACACACACACCTTATTAACGTGTGAATTATTTAATTCAGTGATCTTTTCTAAGCTCTCATATTATATCTCACGGAGGAGAGTTTCAGTTTGTTTGTTTTGAATTTCACACCAAGCTACTCGAGTGCCACCTGCGCTAACTATCTCTAATTTAGCAGTATAAAACTAGAGGGAATACCGCTAGTCATCACCACTTGCCTCCAACTCTTGAGCTACTCTTCTATCAACGAATAGTGGGATTGATTGAAACATTATAATACCTTCACGGCTGAAAGAGCGATCATGCTTGGTTTGAAGGGGATTCGAATCCGCGACCCTCGGATAAAAAGTCAAGTGCCTTAACCAACAGGCCATGCAGGACCGCCAATGAGAGCTAAGAATACTTTGTTTAATTTAACCGTTTTGTGTTTGTGTATTTACGAGATAACAATTAAATTATAGAAACAGTGTTAAATTTTAATTTTTTAATTTCACACAAAACACATTTGTACATGTAACTAATGATAATGGCAGTTGAGAATCTGATAAAGTGTTATGTTTGATAAACCTTAAATATACTGCTGTTTTAATCAAGACACACCTTCAAAACAAAACAACGTTTCTTAAGATTACAGGGAATTTGAAATACGAATTGAATAAATAAAGTTTAACTTATTCCAAGATTGTTTGTTTTTCTAAATATATTAAATGTGTATGACTGTACAAAATGCATTTATCAGTAAGGTGTTTTGTGGCACGTTTGAGAAGTTTCTTTTACAACGAGGCCTGGCATGGCCAGTTGGTTAAGTCACTCGACTCGTAATCTGAGAGATCGGGTTCGAAACCCCATCGCACTAAACATGCTCGCCCTTTCATCCGTGTGGGCGTTATAATGTTACGATCAATTCCACTCTTCTTTGGTAAAAGAGTTGCCCAAGAGTTGGAGGTGGGTGGTGATGACTAGTCATCTTCCCTCTTGTCTTACACTGTTAAATTAGGGACGGTTAGCGCAGGTAGCCCTCGTGTAGCTATGCCCGAAATTCAAAACAAACGAATTTGTTATAATATCTTCACAAAAGAAGTTATTTGGTAAAAAAATTTGGTGAATTGTTGTGCCCCCTTGTGGTATCTTTCTGAGATATGTTTTGTAAAACCTTCGTAAAAGTGTTTTGTTGCACCTTTGTGAAATGTCTTTTATAACACCTTTTTGAAAGGACTTTATTAAACCTTATTGAAAATGCCCCCTAGTGCCAAAGCGGTATGTCTGCAGACTCACAACGCTACAACCCTGGTTTGATGGCCGTAGTGGGCAGAGAGAGCACAGATAACTTTCAAAGCAACAACCTTACTGAAAGGTCCTTTGTAGCACCTAATTAGAAGGTCTTTTGTAGCATTTTAGTGAAAGGCCTTTAGTAAGAAATTTTAATGTATTTTGAAGAAACTTATATAAAACAGGTTGTTTAAAAATAAATAATTTGTACACATTTGTTTTTAAATAAATGTTTATAAATTAGTTTTGGACCACCTTTAATATTTTAAAATCGGATAATCTCCAAAACTTGCTTTCTCTAAAAAAAAATTAAACGTAAACTTATATAAAATTATTTATTGTTATTAATCATCCCATTAAATAGTGTTCATTGGTTCGATTTTAATAACCTGAATTATTTCAGTTCAGTTAATTCTTACATATATATATATCTTAAAGAACTAGATAAAAGCCGTAAATTTAAACTAAGTATTTATGTTAGAGACCATTCTATTATTAATACTACTTACTGTGTTAGTTAATTAATTTGTTTCATTAAGGTGTCAGTTCTTTTCAGTTCTTAACTTAATACTACTTTCCATGGAACAGTTAACAAGTTTGTTCAACTAAGGTGTCAGCTGTTTTCAGTTTTTAACTTAATACTACTTTCTATGTAATAGTTAACTAATTTGTTCAACTAAGGTGTCAGCTGTTTTCAGTTCTTAACTTAATACTACTTTCCATGTAATAGTTAACTAATTTGTTCAAATAAGGTGTCAGCTGTTTTCAGTTTTTAACTTAATACTACTTTCTATGTAATAGTTAACTAGTTTGTTCAACTAAGGTGTCAGCTGTTTTCAGTTTTTAACTTAATACTACTTTCTATGTAATAGTTAACTAATTTGTTCAACTAAGGTGTCAGCTGTTTTCAGTTTTTAACTTAATACTACTTTCTATGTAATAGTTAACTAATTTGTTCAACTAAGGTGTCAGCTGTTTTCAGTTTTTAACTTAATACTACTTTCCATGGAACAGTTAACAAGTTTGTTCAACTAAGGTGTCAGCTGTTTTCAGTTCTTAACTTAATACTACTTTCTATGTAATAGTTAACTAATTTGTTCAACTAAGGTGTCAGCTGTTTTCAGTTTTTAACTTAATACTACTTTCCATGGAACAGTTAACAAGTTTGTTCAACTAAGGTGTCAGCTGTTTTCAGTTTTTAACTTAATACTACTTTCTATGTAATAGTTAACTAATTTGTTCAACTAAGGTGTCAGCTGTTTTCAGTTTTTAACTTAATACTACTTTCTATGTAATAGTTAACTAATTTGTTCAACTAAGGTGTCGGCTGTTTTCAGTTTTTAACTGCTGCTTTAATGAACTTTGATATTTTGTTTACTTTATTTAACTTTGTAGCAGCTGGTTGATGTGTATTTAACTTTGTAGCAGCTGCTTGATGTATTTAACTTTGTAGCAGCTGGTTGATGTGTATTTAACTTTGTAGTAGCTGGTTGATGTGTATTTAACTTTGTAGCAGCTGGTTGATGTATTTAACTTTGTAGCAGCTGGTTGATGTGTATTTAACTTTGTAGTAGGTGGTTGATATGTAATTCCGATATCCTAATGTATCCATCTGCTTTATAAATTTGTTATTAAATATCTTGACACTGAGATTCATAAGCCTAACATTTGCATTAAAAGTTAGCGTAAAATATTAAATTGATTGCTCTTGGTTTTCCTGTTGATTTCGAACAGATATTGTGTTATATTTAGTTTATTAGCGATCTTTAATTGAATATAATTGCGCCACAGTCAGTCGGTGTGAAATAATTAGAAAAATTAAATTAATTTTTATGTTGTGTTACATTAGTTAAAGACACAATATTTAATACTCTTACGCCTATGTTATAGTCCTGTGAAAGCCTATGTTGAAGATAATAAAAAACGAGTCGGTGAACTTTAATTACAAGTATCAGTATTTTTACAAATTTCAGGTATTATATTTTAATGGGCAATTCTTTTGATTTAGACATTGAATGTGTGTTTTTCTGATAGCAAAGCCTCATCGAGCTATCTACTGTGTCCACCCAGGAGAACTGAATCGCTGATTATAGTGATGTAAATCCACAGACTTATTGCTGTCCCTGTGTGAGACTAGTAATTAAATTAGAAAGTTCGTTTATTTACAGAATAAACTTTTAAGGGACATTTTTTAAATCAGATGAAAGATGATAATTGTTCCGTAAAACGATTTATTAAAATAATTTTCTTAATTGTTCAAATATATCAGCGTTTTCAAAATGAGTCACTGGCGATTTAAGGAGGAGTCGCTTTACAATAAACAGAAACTCATTAAAATCTCCGACGAGTCTTCACAGGATCAGGTGTAATACGTAACACAATTTGCACTCTACCGTATTTGTATCAATTATATTTTTCAAGAACGTGTCCATTAAAAAACAAAACAAAAACAAACGTTAGTTGAAAATAAGTTTCTTTTCTACTGTGCACGCATTACGTCATGACTGGAAAACTGTGTTCACCCAAACAAGAAAGTGTAAATATATTATAGATGGGAGATGGGGTAGAGACAATGATTATAGATGGGAGATGGGGTAGAGACAATGAACATGAAAACCGGCAAAAGAAAATGGATCGTGACAAGAAAAAAGTTGGAAGAAACATGTAATAATTAATATTTACCAAGAACTCCCATTAGAAAGTAACGAACTTCTCTGGACCGAAACAGATGTGAGTTTTATTTTCTATTTTAAGTATATGAGCTAACAACATTATCTAAGTTTTATGTATGAAACCTGTGGTTGGTGTAAAGAACGACAGCGTGTTGCTTGGACTAGAACTGACAAAAAAGACTCCATAATTAGAGGGAGAAAATTCAGTGTTTTAATTGGTGTTAAAACTTCCCTAGCGGATAACCATAGTCATAAACTGCATCGTTTGTTTTATTTTTCACAAAGTCTTACATCACAGTGTGATTATAAACTCTTCGTCATTTGCAACGCAGGAATTGCGGGAAGAGTACTTGTTTGTTTGTTTTGAATTTCGCGTCTAGCTACACAAGGGCTATCTGCGTTAGCCGTTCCTAATTTAGCAGTGTAAGACTAGGGGGAAGCAATTTGTAATCACCACCCACCGCCAACTCTTGGGCTACTCTTTTTACCAACGAATAGTGGAATTGATCGTCACATTATAACGCCCCTGCTGTAAAGGCGAGCATGTTTGGTGTGAAGGTGATTCGATCTTGCGACCCTCAGACTACGAGTCGAGTGTCTTAACACCTGGCCATGCCAAACTTAATGAAATAAGAACCGGTGAAATGGTACACAAAATATGTCTCTCTACACGTGCAGAGACATGGTTATTTTACTTATATCCTATATATATATACAAAAATCGAATGTTTAAAACAGAAACATTTATTATTACATGTACGGACAAACAGACCTACACACATGCATTGTTTTTAAATGTATCACGTAGTGTGTTAATTTCTTTCTAGAAACTACTACTAAACAAACCCTAATCATTCGTGAAAGCCTCATACGCTAGGTGACGCCAGAGTTTTGTTGGGCCTAACTGAAATTCAACATAACTAATTTGTATACTGATATAAAGTTATTAGTATGTTTTAAACTACTTTACCGTACGATGCGTTAGGGCTGTGTACTGTCACGCTACCTGGTCGTTAGCCGTAATAAGTAGCCGAATTACATGTTTATAAAGATATTGAGGTCTTGGCTATAGCTCATATGAAAACTATAATTGCACTTTTCAGATGTAGCAACTATAATATTGTAATTGAAAAGTTAGATATATATATATATATATCTTTTTTCTAAGGAAAAGAATTTCATAGGTGATACATGAAATATGTTTTTTACCATTCGTTCTACTTAAGAAAAATGTTACGGAAAAGTTTGAACCACACTTTGTTAGAGCAATTAGTAGAAGCTTCAAAGAATGTTTATCAGAATAGTGAAATCCAATTTTTTTTGCTTGTTAAAAGAACGGCTGTCTATTTTGTTGTGTGTTTTAATAAATAAACCAGTTTAACGTAGATTAAGGTTACAATAACTCTAGCCCTAACTGATGATTCAATAGGTTCGTCACTGGATTACTTTTAATTACATCATTCGTCTTGGACTGGTTCCAACTGTCATTCTGTTGAGATCACAAATCGATAAACAACAAAATATCATGTATATGTAGACAAGATACTAAAATTACGTGTATTTAATGCATCTGTAGATCCCCAGTGAATCAGAGACAAGCTTGAGGGTTTACAACCCTAAAATTCAGGACTCGATCAATGTGGATGGAACTGCGCAGGTGTCTTACGTATTTTATGATCATATTATAGACCAGTGATTAGTATATCGAACTACGGATCTGGAATGATGGCACTCCATCATTCAAGTCTTGTTACCATGATTAGCAGAGAGTTATCTACCTCGACGTATTAACAATTACGGCTGTCGATCTCTAATAGTAATGTGTTATCTGCCTGGACGTACTAATAATTACGGCTATCTATCTCTAATAGTAATGTGTTACCTGCCTGGATGTACTAGTAATTACGACTGTCTATCTTGAACAGTAGTGTGTTATCTGTCTAGGTATACTAGTAATTACGGCTGTCTATCTTGAACAGTAGTGTGTTACCTGCCTGGATGTACTAGTAATTACGGCTGTCTATCTTAAACAGAAGTGTGTTACCTGCCTGGATGTACTAGTAATTACGGCTGTCTATCTTGAACAGTAGTGTGTTATCTGCCTGGATGTACTAGTAATTACGACTGTCTATCTTGAAGAGTGATGTGTTATCTGCCTGGATGTACTAGTAATTACGACTGTCTAATATGAACAGTGGAGTGTTACCTGTCTGGATGTACTAGTAATTACGACTGTCTATCTTGAAGAGTGATGTGTTATCTGCCTGGATGTACTAGTAATTACTACTGTCTATCTTGAACAGTATTGTGTTATCTGCCTGGATGTACTAGTAATTACGGCTGTCTATCTTGAACAGCAGTGTGTTACCTGCCTGAATGTACTAGTAATTACGGCTGTCTATCTGAAATAGAAGGGTGTTATCTGCCTGGAGGTACTAGTAATTACGGCTGTATATTTTGAACAGTGTGTGTTACCTGCCTGGATGTACTAGTAATTACGACTGTCTATCTTGAACAGTAGTGTGTTATCTGTCTAGATATACTAGTAATTACGGCTGTCTATCTTGAACAGTAGTGTGTTATCTGCCTGGATGTACTAGTAATTACGACTGTCTATCTTGAAAAGTAGAGTGTTATCTGTCTGGATGTACTAGTAATAACGGCTGTCTATCTGAAATAGAAGGGTGTTATCTGTCTAGATATACTAGTAATTACGGCTGTCTATCTTGAACAGTAGTGTGTTATCTGCCTGGATGTACTAGTAATTACGACTGTCTAATTTGAACAGTAGTGTGTTATCTGCCTGGATGTACTAGTAATTACGGCTGTCTATCTTGAACAGTAGTGTGTTATCTGCCTGAATGTACTAGTAATTACTACTGTCTATCTTGAACAGTATTGTGTTATCTGCCTGGATGTACTAGTAATTACGGCTGTCTATCTTGAACAGCAGTGTGTTACCTGCCTGAATGTACTAGTAATTACGGCTGTCTCTCTGAAATAGAAGGGTGTTATCTGCCTGGAGGTACTAGTAATTACGGCTGTATATTTTGAACAGTGTGTGTTACCTGCCTGGATGTACTAGTAATTACGACTGTCTATCTTGAACAGTAGTGTGTTATCTGTCTAGATATACTAGTAATTACTACTGTCTATCTTGAACAGTAGTGTGTTATCTGTCTGGATGTACTAGTAATTACGGCTGTCTATCTTGAACAGTAGTGTGTTATCTGTCTAGATATACTAGTAATTACGGCTGTCTATCTTGAACAGTAGTGTGTTATCTGCCTGGATGTACTAGTAATTACGACTGTCTAATTTGAACAGTAGTGTGTTATCTGCCTGGATGTACTAGTAATTACGACTGTCTAATTTGAACAGTAGTGTGTTATCTGCCTGGATGTACTAGTAATTACGACTGTCTATCTTGAAAAGTAGAGTGTTATCTGTCTGGATGTACCAGTAATAACGGCTGTCTATCTGAAATAGAAGGGTGTTATCTGCCTGGAAGTACTAGTAATTACGGCTGTCTATCTTGAACAGCAGTGTGTTATCTGTCTGGATGTACTAGTAATTACGTCTGTCTATCTTGAACAGTATTGTGTTACCTGCCTGGATGTACTAGTCATTACGACTGTCTATCTTGAACAGTAGTGTGTTATCTGTCTGGATGTACTAGTAATTACGGCTGTCTATTTCTAATAGTAATGGGTTACCTGCCTGGATGTATTAGTAATTACGGCTGTCTATCTTGAATACTAGTGTGTTACTTGCCTGGAAGTACTAGTAATTACGACTGTCTATCTTGAACAGTAGTGTGTTACCTGCCTGAATGTACTAGTAATTACGGCTGTATATCTTGAACAGTAGTGTGTTATCTGCCTGGATGTACTAGTAATTACGTCTGTCTATCTTGAACAGTATTGTGTTACCTGCCTGGATGTACTAGTCATTACGACTGTCTATCTTGAACAGTAGTGTGTTATCTGTCTGGATGTACTAGTAATTACGGCTGTCTATTTCTAATAGTAATGGGTTACCTGCCTGGATGTATTAGTAATTACGGCTGTCTATCTTGAACAGTAGTGTGTTACCTGCCTGGATGGACTAGTAATTACGACTGTCTATCTTGAACAGTAGTGTGTTATCTGTCTGGGTGTACTAGTAATTACGGCTGTCTATCTCTAATAGTAATGTGTTATCTGCCTGAATGTACTAGTAATTACGTCTGTCTATCTTCAACAGTAGTGTGTTACCTGCTTGGATTTACTAGTAATTACGGATGTCTATCTTAAACAGTAGTGTGTTATCTGCGTAGGGGTACTAGTAATTACGACTGTCTATCTTGAACAGTGGTGTGTTACCTGCGTAGAGGTACTAGTAATCGCAACCGTTTATCTCGACTTGTGTATTACATATGTATTACAACTATGGAGTATTTTCAACAAACTTGGAATGGGAATAATATTGTAAAGAGATACTGAGTACCTTACACTGCTTTCTGTATCATAGCTGGTAAACATGAAGCCGGCGCTTGTGTATTCTACAGAGACAGTTACTGAGTAACTTAGACTAGTTTTCAATATCTCAGTTCAGGAACATGAAGCCGGGGCTTGTGTATTCTACAGAGACAGTAACTGAGTAACTTAGACTAGTTTTCAATATCTCAGTTCAGGAACATGAAGACGGGGCTTGTGTATTCTACAGAGACAGTAACTGAGTAACTTAGACTAGTTTTCAATATCTCAGTTCAGGAACATGAAGACGGGGCTTGTGTATTCTACAGAGACAGTAACTGAGTAACTTAGACTAGTTTTCAATATCTCAGTTCAGAAACATGAAGCCGGGGCTTGTGTATTCTACAGAGACAGTAACTGAGTAACTTAGACCAGTTTTCAATATCTCAGTTCAGGAACATGAAGCCGGGGCTTGTGTATTCTACAGAGACAGTAACTGAGTAACTTAGACTAGTTTTCAATATCTCAGTTCAGGAACATGAAGCCGGGGCTTGTGTATTCTACAGAGACAGTAACTGAGTAACTTAGACTAGTTTTCAATATCTCAGTTCAGGAACATGAAGCCGGGGCTTGTGTATTCTACAGAGACAGTAACTGAGTAACTTAGACTAGTTTTCAATATCTCAGTTCAGGAACATGAAGCCGGGGCTTGTGTATTCTACAGAGACACTATCAGGGTATTGTAAACTAGGTTTCAGTATCGTAATTTTGGAACAAAAAAAATCGGGTTTCATTACCTTGTATAAATGATAAAACGGACATTCTTGAAATTATAACCGTATTTTAAATGTAATGGTTGAAAAGGGTAAATCTGGAAAATAATAAACATTGTATATCAGCAATGCCCCCTCATTAGTGACAGCGGCATGTCTGCAGACTTAGACGTTAAGAATCTGGTTTCAATTCCTGTGACGGGCAGAGAAAAGACAAGCCATTGCATTGCTTGTGCTTAACTTCAAAAACAACAAGTATCAGCAATACTAAGAGTGACGCGCGCGCACACCCGCTTTTCTTTTGTTATTCATTAGGATTTACGCCAGTCTACCCTTAATTTAAAATTATTTTAGGAGGGGGTTAGAGTAAAACAGTCTATGGGATCTTAAGCGTGTTCAAATACATTTATCGAAAGGATTTGACCTCCTAGATTAAAAACTGTTATTAGATCTCAAATTGGTCATCAGATGATGGTGTGAGGAGTTAAAAGGCCATTCAATCAGCCGTGGCGTAAGTGTGATGTAGCTACTTGATAAAGTGATGTGTAGGGGAAGTGAGGTCTTTAGAAAATGCAAAGTCGTAAAAGGGTTTGGAATCACTCAGAGAACTTGGGTGGGTTTGGAATCACCCAGAGAACTTGAGTGGGTTCGGAATCACCCAGAGAACTTGGGTGGGTTTGGAATCACTCAGAGAACTTGGGTGGGTTCGGAATCACCAAGAGAACTTGAGTGGGTTTGGAATTACCCAGAGAACTTGGGTTTTTCTATTTATAGCTATCGGAACATTAATCCTGAAGACAAGTAAACGTTTAAAGCAGAACTATTGGAACTAATTGAGGATATATAGAGAGAGCTTAGCCTTATTTCCACAAGTAATTAGTGTAGTAAGCTATTTTACATTTCCGTCGGTGCAATCAAACCTACGCCCGGCTTGGTCAGGTGGATAAGGCACTCGATTCGTAATCTGAGGGTCGCGGATCGAATCCCCTTCACACCAAACATGCTCGCCCTTACAGCAGGGGCGTTATAATGTGACGGTCAATCCCACTATTCGTTGGTAAAAGAGTGGCCCAAGAGTCAGCAGTAGGTGGTGATGGCTAGCTGCCTTCTCTCTAGTCTTACACTAGGGACGGCTAGCGTAGGTAGCTCTCGTGTAGCTTTGCACGAAATACAAAACAGATCAAACCTATCACTTTACATCTTTGCAGCTATACGCATGCCTGTGTGTGTGTGCATGAGAACAGAAGCGCCCCCTAAGTGTTGTATCTCAAGTCCACTTCGATAAAACAAGCTCTATCTAAACATCAAGAGAACTTTCATGGTTTGTTTGTAATGAAGGAGAAAACTACAAAACCAACTGTTCGTGCTGCGCTGACCGCCGCTATCGAAACCTGATTTCTAGCGTTATAAAACAACAGACATACCGCTTTGCCACCAGTATGTGTATGTAAAAGAAGGCAGTTTCATGTTACATCCACAATGACGGAAGTTAATCGATTGCTTCTTATTACCGATGTAGGGATTACAAGAATGTAACTCCAGAATTAATTTACGGTAACACAAATTGTCCCTAATCTTACGTTAACACAAACTGTCCTTAATTTTTCAAATCCGTAATAAACACATAGATATATGAGAAATAATAATACAGCAAACAAAACTATGAATTTTACGTAAACCTTCTTGTGACTGACAATGTAGTTTTCATCGAAGGACCCTTCCCTGGACATCTGATTTATAGCCATGCATATACATGTATACACATGTAATATTAAAGTAGTGGGATGGTCCGTCTTCCATGTTTTATGATACATTTTGGTTATAAATTCAACTCAAGGATAGAAACCGAATCCGGAGAGGAAAGGAAGTCAATGAAGATCAAGAACCTTAATTAATTGTCTTCTCTCTTCTAATTTACGACCATTCCAGAAGAATAAGCCTATAGGTGTCGCTAGTAAGATACTCACACAGGTACGAAGATATCAATTCGAGGACGAGCGCAAGCGAAGGCGAGGCGACAGTCTACAAACGATCGGTTTTTATGGTGTGAAAAAAACCTTCAGAAATTGTTTGTTGAACGTAATGCAAAAATACATGACTGACTGTGTGTTTTCTGTCCACAAATATGACTTAAATGCCGTAGTTTAGAAACTCACCGCTTAATAACACTATGTAACACAAATTTTGTTTCTGGATAGTATGTGTTATTTCTTAATTGCTTATGTTGTAAAAGTACAGAAAATGGCCATTATTCCCTTCAAACTTTGCTTTTGTGACCTGGATAATGAAATTTAGAAATTAACCTATTTTCTATGTAAAAACGGACAAATTTGCACATTTTCGTTTACATAAGGTCTGAATAAAACAACATATGAATCAAGATTTTCACGTATTTATACCAAAATTAAACAAAAATGAACAAAGATGTTTAGAAGTGAAGAGTTTTTCGAAATTTGCGACTGTAATGTAAATCACTTTCACTATCAAACCCCAAATATAGTCTCCCGTCATGTTTTTGTTATATGCTCCCAGGTCACAAAAGCAAAGGTTGAAGAGAAAAATAGGTCTTTTCCATTTACTTTAGGTATAAGTAATTGGGAAATAACACTTTCTGACCAAGAACAAGAAAAAGTAAACATTTTGTTACAAAGTGTAATTCAATGAGCATATATATTTCAAGCATTAATATATATGTATATTTATTTTTGTAATGACTAGTTTGGACCGATATATATGTAAATTTATTTTTGTAATGACTAATTTGGACCGATATATATGTATATTTATTTTTGTAATGACTAGTTTGGACCGATATATATGTATATTTATATTTGTAATGACTAGTTTGGATCGATATATATGTATATTTATTTTTGTAATGACTGGTTTGGACCGATATATATGTATATTTATTTTTGTAATGACTAGTTTGGATCGATATATATGTATATTTACTTTGTAATGACTAGTTTGGACCGATATATATGTATATTTATTTTTGTAATGACTAGTTTGGACCGATATATATGTATATTTATTTTTGTAATGACTAGTTTGGACCGATATATATGTATATTTATTTTTGTAATGACTAGTTTGGACCGATATATATGTATATTTATTTTTGTAATGACTAGTTTGGACCGATATATATGTATATTTATTTTTGTAATGACTAGTTTGGACCGATATATATGTATATTTATTTTTGTAATGACTAGTTTGGACCGATATATATATAACATAAGTAACCATAGTAATTTTTATTCTATAAAGAAGTATTGAAAAATGAAAGTATGTTATTATAGAAGAGTATAAATAATCTGTTAATCTGTAATCCCTGTAATTATGTTAATCTGTAATCCCTGTAATTATGTTAATCTGTAATCACTGTTATTATGTTAATCTGCAATCCTTGTAATTACATTAATCTGTAATCCCTGTAATTACATTAATCTGTAATCCCTGTAATTATGTTAATCTGTAATCCCTGTAATTACATTAATCTGTAATCACTGTTATTATGTTAATCTGCAATCCTTGTAATTACATTAATCTGTAATCCCTGTAATTATGTTAATCTGTAATCACTGTAATTACATTAATCTGTAATCATTGTAATTATGTTAATCTGTAATCACTGTAATTACATTAATCTGTAATCATTGTAATTATGTTAATCTGTAATCACTGTAATTACATTAATCTGTAATCACTGTAATTACATTAATCTGTAATCACTGTAATTATGTTAATCTGTAGTTATATTGTTATACTTGTCTTCCTTTTTATTAGCTATAGGTTTGTGCACACCAGCAACACCAAGAGACTTGCCTTCCTTTTTATTAGCTATAGTTTTGTGCACACCAGCAACACCAAGAGACTTGTCTTCCTTTTTATTAGCTATAGTTTTGTGCACACAAGCAATACCAAGAGTTGGTTTTATTATTCTTCAGAAGAGACACTCAGGTGGTGAAGGCCTCGTAATCTGAGGGTCGCGGTTTCGAATCCCCGTTGTACCAAACATGCTTGCCCTTTCAGCCGTGAGGGAGTTATAATGTGATAGTAAATTCTACTATTCATTGGTAAAAAAAGTAGCAAAAGAGTTGGCGGTGGGTGGTGATGGCTAGCTACCTTCCCTTACACTAGGCGATTTGTACATGTATGGCCGCCATTTTGTTTAAAGATAAAGTACCTACTAATGTACAACGGAGTACAGTGAATGGCAGATTCTAGTGTGATCTTCAGTTGTTAGTGTTTTACTAGTTAGATGCAGCACAAAATATCACATTATAGGTCAAATCTTATCCCATGGATTCCTCGGGGTTGATTTTACAAACATCGACCTTCAAAGTGAGTGTTAGAAACGCTTCTTATTTCATTAATTTTTCCTGTATCTTTAGTAACTCATCAAGAGAGAGAGAAAGATAAAAGGAGCCGAGATGTTGGTCTTCCTTGCCCGACATATCATTTGGTTGTTCTATAAGTTGCAAAAAGAACTTAAGACATCATTAAGCTGGCTTCTAATTGCACTGTTTCTCACCCATTAACACAGCAATAACATATTAGTGCTGTTTGTTTCTGGTTGGCTTGGTTTGTTTGTTTTGAATTTCGCGCAAAACTACACGAGGGCTATCTATACTAGCCTTTTCTAATTTAGCCGTGTAAGACTAGAGAGAAGGCGGCTAGTCATCCTCAACCACCGCCAACTCTTGGACTACTCTTTTACCAACGAATAGTGGTATTGATCGTCTCATTATAACGCTCCCACTGCTGAAAGGGCGAGCATATGTGGTGCGACGGGGATTCGAACCCGCGACCCTCAGACTACGAGTCGAGCACTGTAACCACTTGACCATGAGTTTATTTCTGTGTGGAAAAGTTGGTTAAGGATAGCCTTAGAAACGTAACTACCTGGATAAAAAAAAATTGTCGTAATAAAATGAAACTGATCAGTATTCAAACTATTGACTCGAGGTGAGGCTGCAATTACTTTTATTAGGTTAGAGTTGATACTGGGTGTGTAAGTCGGAACCAGGAAAGAGAACTCGACTTTTGGGGAAAATAGTAAGTAAGTAAAGAAGCCATACTGGTAAGCCCGAGGACATGTCCCCCCCTGTAGTCCCCACTGAAAATGTCATACTAAAGCGGTTTGAATAATTTTTAAATAATGTGAAATTAAAGATATAACCGCACCTTCCCTATATCTTTAAAGATATAACCGCACCTTCCCTATGTCTTTAAAGATATAATCGTACCTTCCCGATATCTTTAAAGATATAACCGCACCTTCCTATGTCTTTAAAGATATAATCGTACCTTCCGATGTCTTTAAAGATATAACCGCACCTTCCCTATGTCTTTAAAGGGTGAAAAGTAAAACCATTACGTTGGTAATAGCAATTAAACTAGGTTGAAAGTAAAATCCTTACATTTGTAATAATGACCATATAACTAAAGGTCTCACATATTAATGCATAAGGTCTTTACATTTGTAATGGTGCCCAACAAAAAAAGGTGGTAAGGTCTTTATATTTGTAATGGTGACCAACAAAAGAAGGTGGTAAGGTCTTTACATTTGTAATGGTGACCAACAAAAGAAAATGGTAAAATCTTCTTTACATTTGTAATGGTGCCCAACAAAAGAAGGTGCTTAGGTCTTTATATTTGTAATGGTGACCAACAAAAGAGAAGGTGGTAAGGTCTTTACATTTGTAATGGTGACCAACAAAAGAAGGTGGTAAGGTCTTTACATTTGTAAAGGTGACCAACAAAAGAAGGTGGTAAGATTCTTATTTCTGTAATGGTGCCCAACAAAAGAAGGTGCTAAGGTCTTTATATTTGTAATGGTGACCAACAAAAGAAGGTGGTAAGGTCTTTATATTTGTAATGGTGACCAACAAAAGAAGGTGGTGAGGTCTTTATATTTGTAATGGTGCCCAACTAAAGAAGGTGCTAAGGTCTTTGCATTTGTAATGGTGACCAACAAAAGAAGGTGGTAAGGTCTTTACATTTGTAATGGTGACCAACAAAAGAAGGTGGTAAGGTCTTTATATTTGTAATGGTGACCAACAAAAGAAAGTGGTAAGGTCTTTATATTTGTAATGGTGCCCAACTAAAGAAGGTGCTAAGGTCTTTATATTTGTAATGGTGACCAACAAAAGAAGGTGGTAAGGTCTTTACATTTGTAATGGTGACCAACAAAAGAAGGTGGTGAGGTCTTTATATTTGTAATGGTGACCAACAAAAGAAGGTGGTAAGGTCTATATATTTGTAATGGTGCCCAACTAAAGAAGGTGCTAAGGTCTTTATATTTGTAATGGTGACCAACAAAAGAAGGTGGTGAGGTCTTTATATTTGTAATGGTGACCAACAAAAGAAGGTGGTAAGGTCTTTATATTTGTAATGGTGCCCAATTAAAGAAGGTACTAAGGTCTTTATATTTGTAATGGTGACCAACAAAAGAAGGTGGTAAGGTCTTTGCATTTGTAATGGTTACCAACAAAAGAAGGTGGTAAAGTCTTTACATTTGTAATGTGATCAAGAAAGAATTCTAAGTAAAGTCTTTACCCTACTAACTGAACCTAAAACAAAGTTCTTTAAATTATTATTAAAATAGTGTATTTCCAACAGGCCTAGACAATTAAATTCGTTTAAGAAACTTGGCTATTGATAGAAAGAGGAAATAAAAGGTCAGAGCTTTAGTTTTTCTGGTAATATTTATTTAAAATTTGAGAACATTGTATTTTTTGGGAGACAATGAAACATACCATGAAATCTATTTGCTGGACTGAAATGGTTTACTTAAAATAGATCTAATGGACTATAAAGATTTAATTGAAATGTGTCTGGAGGACAATACTAAAGTAATAACTAACTGTACGAGTAATTCTCCATAAACAAACCGTTCTTTCTCAAAAAATTACTTTGTACATTCTATAAAAAGCAACAGTATTTGAAAATAGTACTTACGTATTTACACATTTTCGTTCTTCAACAAAGAAAACGTAATTTAAAAACAGATATTTCTTACCCAGTAATCTATTTTTGGAGTACGTGGAGAAGTTGAGAAGTAGAAAACTGTTTTCTGTCATATAAGTACTTAGAACTCACACGCTGCTCTAAGCCTAATATCATTAACTTTGTTAAACTTCCCACACTAAAGCAGCAAACCACTGATTATATGTCTATAGAGTTACTTCCAGAGACACTTTCCTAATTTGTTATGTTTAATTATAAAAAGTACAACAATGGCTGCATTGCTTGTCAATATATTTCGATTACGACAGTTGATAAGGCTTCTTACCCGCCTGGTGTGATTACCCTATAATAGGTGATTAATTTTAACTTCTGATAAAACAAACTATCTACTTAGACTAAGGCTAAAAATCAATCCAGTAATGAGTATTGGTAATTAAATATATAATTCTTAGTCATTGGTATAGTAGGATCTCATCTAATTATCAAGTAATAATTACATTTAAAATCACAATTGCTGCAGAATATCTTGATTTAGCAATTGTTTATTACTGCCAAATGATTTAAGTGGTGTATTATTTATAACAATCAAGGTCTTAGTTTCTTAATTATAATAATTAGAACACATTGTTTTAAGAGTTAGGTATTCTTGCTGTTAGAAAAATTTTCGCCCATAATCCCAACATTAATTCACGATGATTCATCAAGTTAAGGGATTTAGGTTAATCGTAAAGCCGTTATTAACCTAATAATGAAAAATAATATTATTAATACAGAATTAATAACAAAGTACATCCGTGTAAACCAGCTGTTATAACTTCATGTAAAGACCACAGTCCAAATTCACTCATCTGGACCTTTTATAGTCTAAGAACTTTTTGCACAGTTTAAATTCACTCGTTTGAACCTTGTACTGTAAATTTAACCTCGACCTTGTGTAATAATTTTGCGAATACTTTCTTTGTTCCAAAACTTGCACCAAAATAGTAGATCATATAAAAATTTCGGACACCTTGTATCACGTGTTAAAAGTTCCTTAAGAGCAAAACTTGTAAGATGTTTTAATGAAGTGTTGCACGAGAGGCTTGATGGAAGCCTATTTAGTTATGAAATACTCCACGCGTTTCTGCACAAGCCTCTTTGACAGTTGAAGCGGTTTTGTTGGATAACAAGCTACAGGGTATATTTGTCACTTACTTCTATGTATCGAAACTTAGACTCTGTATACAGAGATTCTTTATTCATCAGACAGTCGGGTACGAGAGTGTTACAAAGAGAGAGGGGTTGTAAATTTGTAGTTCGAAAGATATTAAATACACACAAAGTACCACTTCATTGCAACATCAAGAACAAAAGCCCAGTCAGGGAACGTTGAAATTACTAACGACAAGTATGTAATTAGTGCTGTGCTGCTTAAGAACAGTGAACTTCGCCAGATTAGTGCTCGGTTGGACGAGTCCAAACTGGTCTTTGAAGCGTTTCTCATTTTACTAATAACGATCTTTTCAGAAACTTCAGAAGTCATTGTCTTGTCACTCAACAAAACGGGGACACTCATTTGGACTCAGACTTTTTCTGATCACCTCAACCAATTCGATGGCTGGAATGCTTTGAAGTAATTTTTAAAACCTCAGGCCGTGTATCTTTTATTGCTCACAGTTGATGTTTTCAACTTGATGTCGGTGTATATTATAAAACAAACATAGAACTATTGTGAAAGTGAAGAATTAATGTATCGAAGGAAAGAGGGAACCTTTATGGAAGACCGGTTGAGCTCCGCTACTCTTTACGATAGTCTGTATCTCTCTATGTGATAAAAAGAATTATTATAAAACATTACATAAAGCCACTGTTGAATGCTGGACTCTCTGTTATCATTATCAGTCTAGGTTTTAAAAACAATTGTTTTTACTTCTGGGAAAATGTTGTTATTTGTTAGGGACATTACCTGAACGTGTCTGATTACTTAATTAACAAGCAGAATTAAGAAAACTTTCGTTCAAGTGTAATGAATCATCTTGTAATGATCTTTTAAAGAACTCTGTTTCAAAACACAAAACAACAAACTGACAACTGTTAGAACTTTCATCCACTAGTACCTCTAATGTGAGAGTTTTGATCCACGAGTACCGCCACTTTTAGAGTTTTCATTCACGAGTACCACTAATGTTAGAGCTTCCGTCCACAAGTACCGCCGCCGTCAGACCTTCCATCCACAAGTACCGCCACAGTCAGACCTTCCATCCACAAGTACCGCCACCGTCAGACCTTCCATCCACAAGTACCGCCACTGTTAAAGGTTCCATCCACAAGTACCGCCACTGTTAGAGGTTCCATCCACGAGTAGTGCCACTGTTAGAGTTTTCATCCACAAGTACCGCCACTGTTAGAGGTTCCATCCACAAGTACCGCCACTGTTAGAGGTTCCATCCACGAGTAGTGCCACTGTTAGAGTTTTCATCCACAAGTACCGTCACTGTTAGAGTTTTGATAGTATGGATTCTCGAATTTATATCATTTATGGTCTCCAACTGTCCGTGGAGTTTTGAAAAAGGTACTTTGATTTTATTTGATTAAGTTATAGGTTTAGCACAATACGGTTGATGTGTTCAATATGTCTTGTCTAAAGTCCAAAGTAACAAAAATATTGTTATATGAATGGTTAGTTATTTATTATTTTGATGAAGTCTCAGAGGTCTGAATACTTATATGAGATCCTGAGAACCGTATGTATCATAAAAGGCTTCACAGAAGTAAATATTACTCATTCGTCTTATTGTTCGTTATCAGATAACCAGAGGAGTTTTTTTTTCACCTTCTCAACATTCAAACGTTATATATACATATCGTGATCATAATGACTGATGTTAATGTGAAAAACCTTTAATTCTGTAGCGACTATTCCAGATAAAAGAAACAAGTTGAAATGAAAAAAACAAACCAGCCTGTAATAAATTGAATAAAATATTGCTAGTATAGAATGGAGATAATTTTAATCGTTTATAAAGTATGTAAAGCGGACTTGTATATCAAAATCGATTTTTTAACATATCGATAAGTATCTTTGTCTTTGTTTTATTGTAATCTTAAAACCTGGGGATTATGTGCACCCTGGTGTTTATGTGCACTCTAAACACAGTAAGTGATACTAGTGCTGGTGCATCATTAGTGTCTTTTTCACACAGATCTTGAAGAATAAGAACGTTCACTAAGGAGGTCCAGCATGACTAGATGAGTAGGGCGCTTAACTGCAATCTGAGGGTCTCAGGTTCGAGCCCCTATCAGACCAAATATGCTCGTCATTTCAGTCGTGGAGGGCGTTATAAAGAGATGGTCAATCTTACTATTCGTTTGCAAAAAATACCCCAAGTGTTAGCGGTGGGCGGTGATGACTAGTAGTTGCCTTCTATCTAATCGTACATTGCTAAATTAGGGACGGCTCGCGCAGACAGTTCTCGTGGAGCTTTGCGCTAGCTCCGGCATGGCCAGGTGGTTAAGGCACTCGACTCGTAATCCGACGGTCGCGGGTTCGAATCCCCGTTACACAAAACATGCTCGCCCTTTCAGCCGTGTGGGTGTTATAATGTGACGGTCATTCCGACTATTCGTTGATAAAAGATTAGCCCAAGAATTGGCGGTGGGTGGTAATGACTAGCTGACTTCCTTCTAGTCTTACGCTGCTAAATTAGAGATGGCTAGCGCAGATAGCCCTTGTGTAGCTTTGAGCAAAATTCAAAACAGACCACTGAACGAAAGTTAAAATAAAAACCGATAACATTCTTCTGAAACATAAGTTACATCCATTTTGAAATAATATTACTAACAATGAACATTTTACACAAAGTAACTGTTTTATTGGTGTAATTCTCTGACATGTGACCTGGTTTAAGCACATTTATGGAATAAGATATGGGTTTAAAAAATCTCTCATGTCTATAACACGCAACCTATGTAAATATCCCTTACTGAATTTAACTTTGTAAAGAAATAATGATATATCTCATAGGGATTCTACACTAAATATAATTCAGTTTGAGGGTAAGATGCTCTTTTTTAATAAACGTTCTGATACTTTCAACTTTAAGCTACGTTCCTTTTTTGAAAGTAGGAAGCGGGCATAATCTGGTTTTAAATAGACATGCTTTTGTTTGTTTTGAATTTCGCGCAAAGCTACTCAAGGGCTATCTGCGCGAGCCGTCCCTAATTTAGCAGTGTAAGACTAGAGGAAAGGCAGCTAGTCATCACCACCCACCGCCAACTCTTGGGCTGCTCTTTTACCAACTAATAGTGGGATTGACCGTCACATTATAACGCCCACACGGCTGAAAGAGCGAGCATATTTGGTGCGACGGGGATAAGAACTCGCTATCCTCAGATTACGAGTCGAGAGCCTTAACCTCCTGGCCATGCCGGGCTTCGAAGACTGAGGTGATCACCTTAAAACTAAAATATTTTTCTTAGCAACTTTATTAACAGCCCTTTTACCGTAAAATTATGTTTTATTTTGTTTGAAGGCCCGGCATGGCCGAGCGCGTTAAGGCATGCGCTCGTAATCTAAGGGTCGCGGGTTCGCATCCGAGTCGCGCTAAACATGCTCGCCCTCCCAGCCGTGGGGGCGTTATAATTGACGGTCAATCCCACTTTCGTTGGTAAAGAGTAGCCCAAGAGTTGGCGGTGGGTGGTGATGACTAGCTGCCTTCCCTCTAGTCTTACACTGCAAAATTAGGGACGGCTAGCACAGATAGCCCTCGAGTAGCTTTGTGCGAAAATTCAAAACAAACAAACAAAAATATTTTGTTTGTTTTTACAGTGGCATTATTCCACGATGGTTAGGAAGAATATACTCTCAAACCTGTAATCTTCACGTTATATTGCGTTACTGTTTGCGCTGTTTTTTAACTTGGGTTCTGATTGTCTAATTGTTTAAGCTGGGTATTGAAGTGACTTACAAAATGTGAATAGCGTTTCGGAACATAAATCCGTTTTTTTTCCTGGTAGAATTTTATGACGTATGAGACACTAGACACAGATGATTTCGTAAAGTATGTGCTGAAGGGGTAATAGCTAGGCTTAGAGATACTGTCAGTGGATTGTTCCACTTTCATTTATCGGAAGGCAGAGAAAATAAAAGAAAAAAACGAGTGAAATTTCACGCAAGATGTCTTTGTGTTTAGAAAATAACGTTCTTTATGTGATTTTCATCTTTCCTGACCTAATATCGTACGAGTGCTAGCACAAACGGTGTTGAACCTCATATCAGCATTTTCCCGCGTGTTGTAGCGACACACACAATACAACCTGTTTTTTGTCCTTGGGGAAAGATTGAAAAATGTTCAGCCGGAGATAATAAAGCGGTTTTTTTCTTTATACACCTAAAACTCTGAGTAAATTCACCTATAAATTATTTCATGGCCACCTTTCTCGTACAAGTAATGGGCGTAAAATAAAAACACGACATCACGCATCGTATATTAGTTGAATAAAAACGATCGAGAATATATGCGCGTATCGAAGCCGAGAAACGTTAACGATTCTGGAACTATGATTTACGTAATACGCTCGTATAGCCTCGGACGTTTTCCTACGTAAGAAAAATATTAAAAACAACATGAAAAAAAAATGCAACATGTAATTCTAACTCCGGCACGTTAACCATTGATTTATTTTTATTTTATACAATCAGTTCCACGCATATTTAAATAAGCGTCAATCATGTATCTTTATGAATAAACCTGTTGATTATATCAAATGTTCAGTGTTTTTCTTGTTTTTAACCTTCAATCTAGCGGGCAGAAAACCACATTTTTAATTTCACTATATTAGCTAAAGCGAGTCGAACGTTACGACCTTCGACAAAAACCACAGTACATGACCACGCTTAATTACAGAGAACACCAGCTCTCTCTATTGTAAAGCCATATGGCAATTAGATGCAGACAAAATTATCGTTATTGTTTGATACCAATAAAACTGCTCTTTAACAACTTGTCAGCAATAACAGCGTCGTCCTAATAGTTTTATATCTCAATAGAGCAACTTCAGACACTCCATTAAAATAGTATCTTTCAATTTTTATCGCGTTATTCATTGTTATTGTCATTTAATAGGGCAAATTTAATCTATGCATTTTCAGGCTCAGAATTATTACACTTTATATTGGGTGGAGAAGTTTATACGTAAAATACGACTTTCAAAAGTTTTAATTGTACAAATTAATTAATTCTTCTACGTGTACAAATACGAACTCCCATATTTTAAGTGTGATTTTAGTTTTGTTTTGAATTTCGCGAAAAGCTACTCAAGGGCTATCTGCGCTGACCATCCCTAATTTTGCAGTGTAAAACTAGAGGGAAGACAACTAGTCATTACCACCCACCACCAACTCTTGGGCTGCTCTTTTACCAACGAATAGTGGGATTGACCATCACATTATAACGCCCCCTTCATGTTTGGTGTGATGGGGATTCGAACCTTCGACTCTCAGGTTAACTAGTGATTAAATTTGGTTATGTTTAGAACAAAGACTTGTTCATCACCCAGTTTCTGCTATTATTAGGAGTCAAAGGCTCATAGACGTTCTTTAATCTTGAGATGTGTATAACACAAAGATACCTCTTCCCTAGTTCAGCAGTTAGGTGTTCGATTCACCACGGTATTCAGAGTACAAATATGCAAATAGCCCACTGTGTAGTTTTGCGCTAAGCAAACAATAACCACAATAAACACGAAGGAATATATATATATATGAACTCGTTCGGTTAAAAGAGAAAGAAATTTTAATGCTTTGTACTGTACGTCTGTTTCTTATTGCTAGTTTGTATCTCAGAACGCCTGGTATCGGTATTAGCACTTTTATTGAAAAGGAAAGAAGAACGTTTCGACCTTCCAAGGTCATCTTCAGGTTAACCTTGTCATTTTTATTTCATGTAGATTTCGCGTCATCAAAAATTATTGCTACTTTGTTCTAGCGCAAAGCTACACGGTTTGTTGTCTATACTATGTAGATGCAAGAATCGAACCCCGATGTTCTAAGTTTATAAGTTCGCCATTGGACCACCAGGTGATACTATAATATTTTTAGTAGCAATTAAGGGATTTCACGTGTCCTATCTTAACAAAATGAGATTGGTGTTTATATTTATATGAAGAACACATATCAAAGCTAATACATGATTTAGTAATTATTAAAACAATATGAGGACCCTGAAGTCTGTGGTCCCCTCAGTGGCACAGCGCTATGCCTGCGGACTTACAACACTATAGTCCGGGTTTCAAAACCTGTGATTGGCAGAGCACAGATAGCCTATTGTGTAGCGTTGTGCTTAATTACAAACAAATAACAAAAATCGGAGTCTGTAGTCCTAACTAAATCATCATTAACAGTAGGTTACCTGTTAAAATCGTATTTAATAAACAACCAGCCATTTAAAAAGCTTTGTTTAAAATAATTGTATTTATTTAAGGCTTAGGTGTTCAGATTTTGTTGTGTACTGCGAAATTAAGATTAACACCTATTTAGAGAATAGATGTAAAACAACCCGTCAGAACCTAAAATTAAAACACGAAATGTACAAATTATGTATTGGTTTTTGAATTTCTCAATATTATTATATTTATTAGGTTTTCTTTAGAACTAAGTTTGTTTGTTTGTTTGTTTTTAAATTTCGCACAAACCTACTCGAGGGCTATCTGTGCTAGACGTCCCTAATTTAGCAGTGGGAAGGCAGAGGGAAGGCAGCTAGTCATCACCACCCACCGCCAACTCTAAGGCTACTCTTTTACCAACGAATAGTGGGATTGACCGTCACATTATAACGCCCCCACTGCTGAAAGGGCGAGCATGTTTAGCGCAATGAAGATGTGAACCCGCGACCCTCAGATTACGACTCGCACGCCTTAACACGCTTGGCCATGCCGGACCTAGAACTAAGTAAAGTTATATTACTGTAATTCTTGATAACTCAACAACAAATGCAAATTACAGGATTAATTAATTATATATTTTACTAGTTTCATATTCGGAATAACGTTCATAGCAAGGTCGTACAAGTGTTATAAGATAGTTCAAATAAACCATGCAAGAAAAGTAATGTTATCAACACGTTGAAATTGATTTTGCTATGTAAAACCAAAACAATTCTGTGTCGTGTTCTCATACATATGTTCTACACTTGCTGGATATTGAAACTGTAATTTATTGTTGTGTACAAACACATTTTTGTTTTAGTTAATAACTGTACAGCATATGTCTTGTTTTAATTAATAATTGTAAAATATGTCTAGTTTTAATTAATAATTGTACAGCATATGTCTTGTTTTAATTAATAATGGTAAAATATGTCTTGTTTTAGTTAATAATGGTAAAATATGTCTTGTTTTAATTAATAATGGTAAAATATGTGTTGTTTTAATTAATAACTGTACAAAATATGTCTTGTTTTAATTAATAACTGCACAGCATATGTCTTGTTTTAGTTAATAATTGTAAAATATGTCTTGTTTTAATTAATAACTGTACAGCATATGTCTTGTTTTAGTTAATAACTGTACAGAATATGTGTTGTTTTAATTAATAACTGTACAGCATATGTCTTATTTTAGTTAATAATTGTAAAATATGTCTTGTTTTAATTAATAACTGTACAGCATATGTCTTGTTTTAATTAATAACTGTACAGGATATGTCTTGTTTTAATTAATAACTGTATAGCATATGTTTTGTTTTAGTTAATAACTGTACAGAATATGTCTTGTTTTAGTTAATAACTGTACAGCATATGTCTTGTTTTATTTAATAACTGTACAGGATATGTCTTGTTTTAATTAATAACTGTACAGCATATGTGTTGTTTTAATTAATAACTGTACAGCATATGTCTTGTTTTAATTAATAACTGTACATAATATGTCTTGTTTTATTTAATAACTGTACAGGATATGTCTTGTTTTAATTAATAACGGTACAGCATGTGTCTTGTTTTAATTAATAACTGTACAGCATGTTTGTTTTAGTTAATAACTGTAAAATATGTTTTGTTTTAATTAATAATTGTACATTAAAGCATTTCTTTGAATTAATCACTCTAGAGAATAAGTTTTATTTCAATTAATAATTCTATAGGGAAAGTTTTGTTGTGGTTAATGACTCTACAGAATAGGCTTTGTTTAAATTAATAATAGTACAAAATAGTTTTTAATTAATAACTCTAGAGGAAGATTTTATTTTGATTAATCATTCTACAAGAGAGGTTTTGTTCTAATTAATAACTGTACAGGATAAGTCTTTCTTTTAATCAATAAGAGCACCGGATATGTTATTTTTTAATTAATAAATCTACAGAATAAGTTTTAATTAATAACTGTACTGGACAGTTTTTGTAAGCATTAGCAGAGGTCAGTTACCCTTAAATAAAGAAATTCTTACAGAACAAATAAACAAAGATGCTTCCATTTACAAAATATATTTATTTCTTCTAAAAAAAATAAAACGGTCATATTATATAGTTACGCTATATAAACGGTCATAAAGCTGCTCAATGATAAATGACCTTTACGTGTAAACGACATCTGAAGATTTCAGGCTCGTCGAATGTTGCTCCGATTCCCCGACAAAAATAAATTCCTATGACATTTATTTAAAACTTTAGCACTGTTATTCACTTATAATTATCAAGGTTAAGGAAGGAGCAGCGGTCAGTGTTCCGGACATTGGATTCAAAGTTCCGTGGTTCACACCATGTTCCTGCCGGAAAATACAAAAAGAAAAAAATTCGTCCTCCACATTTTATTGTTTTATGAGACTAGCGGCCAAATCCCACAACTGGTTTACAGTAGACCATATGTTGACACATTAATAAGTGATTCTCATGTTTTAAGTTAGTATAAAAAACATGTGGGAAACCTATCTGTTTATTTTAAATGAAATAAAAAACCACGAGAGTGGTATCAGGGCTGTGCCAATTGCAGGGATCGAACCACGAGTTTAGTATTATAAACCATCATCTTACTGCTGAACTACTAAATGAGGACATATTAGATATAAACTTTTACCCCTTTGTAATTGAACCCAAAGTAAACAATGGGCTCTCTTGACTAGCGCGGGTATCGAGCCCTGATTCTTAACGCTATAAACTGAAGCTGAGCCACCGAAAATGGTGAGCTTTAATCAACAACAGATAAGTAGCCTAATGTGTTTTCATTTATACATTCGTATGTATGTGAAATATCCAGGAATTATTAAATCGTTGTTCCTTTTCGACATCGTAATAAAGCACATGCAAATTAACCCTCTTAAAAACGTTAATTATCTCACGAATTGCTGTTTAAAAAAGAAGAAGTAGTCTTAACATTATTGCAACCCAAAAAACGGAATATTTTGCTGAAGTAATACATTATTTATTCATCTTGCCTAATGTGTATACTTGGTACCTGTTCCACAGTGGAATCTCATACAAATCACACATCGAAAGAATGATATTTATATGTGATTCTTCTGTTAGGTGTGATTATTTTAATAATCGATATCCTAAACCAAATTATACTCCAACATTATCATGTTTTATTGTTGTTATCAACACTACATAGTTATAACATAACAGCTATTGTCATCAGTACTACACATTTGTAACACAATAACATCTACCATTGTCACCAATAATACACAGTTGTAACACAATAACATCTACCATTGTCACCAACACTACATAGTTGTAACATAATAACAACTACTGTTGTCACCAACACTACATGGTTGTAACATAATAACAACTAGTCTTGTCACCAATACTACACAGTTATAACACAATAACATCCACCATTGTCACCAACACTACATAGTTGTAACATAATAACATCTACCATTGTCACCAACACTACACAGTTGTAACACAATAACAACTACATTGTCACCAACACTACACAGTTGTAACACAATAACAACTACCATTGTCACCAACACTACACAGTTGTAACACAATAACAACTAGTCTTGTCACCAACACTACACGGTTGTAACACAATAACAACTACCATTGTCACCAACACTACACGGTTATAACACAATAACATCTACCATTGTCACCAACACTACACGGTTGTAACACAATAACAACTACCATTGTCACCAACACTACACGGTTGTAACACAATAACAACTACATTGTCACCAACACTACACAGGTTGTAACACAATAACAACTACCATTGTCACCAACACTACACGGTTGTAACACAATAACAACTAGTCTTGTCACCAATACTACACAGTTGTAACACAATAACAACTACCATTGTCACCAACACTACACAGGTTGTAACACAATAACAACTACCATTGTCACCAACACTACACGGTTATAACACAATAACATCTACCATTGTCACCAACACTACATGGTTGTAACATAATAACAACTAGTCTTGTCACCAATACAACATAAATGTAACATAATAACAACTACGATTTTCACCAACTACATAGTTGTAACACAATGACAACTATCTTTGTCACCAATACTACACAGTTATAACACAATAACATCTACCATTGTCACCAACACTACACAGTTGTAACACAATAACAACTAGTCTTGTCACCAATACTACACGGTTGTAACACAATAACAACTACCATTGTCACCAACTACATGGTTGTAAGATAATAACAACTACCATTGTCGCCAACACTATACGGTTGTAACACAATAACAACTAGTCTTGTCACCAATACTACACGGTTGTAACACAATAACAACTACCATTGTCACCAACACTACACAGGTTGTAACATAATAACAACTAGTCTTGTCACCAATACTACACGGTTGTAACACAATAATAACTACCATTGTCACCAACACTACATAGTTGTTACATAATAACAACTAGTCTTGTCACTAACACTACATAGTTGTAACATAATAACAACTACCATTGTCACCAACACTACATGGTTGTAACATAATAACATCTACCATTGTCACCAACACTACACAGTTGTAACACAATAACAACTACCATTGTCACCAACACTACACAGTTGTAACACAATAACAACTAGTCTTGTCACCAATACTACACAGTTATAACACAATAACAACTACCATTGTCACCAACACTACACAGTTGTAACACAATAACAACTAGTCTTGTCACCAATACTACACAGTTGTAACACAATAACAACTACCATTGTCACCAACACTACACAGTTGTAACATAATAACAACTAGTCTTGTCACCAATACTACACAGTTGTAACACAATAATAACTACCATTGTCACTAACACTACATAGTTGTAACATAATAACAACTACCATTGTCACCAACACTACATGGTTGTAACATAATAACATCTACCATTGTCACCAACACTACACAGTTGTAACACAATAACAACTACCATTGTCACCAACACTACACAGTTGTAACACAATAACAACTAGTCTTGTCACCAATACTACACAGTTATAACACAATAACAACTACCATTGTCACCAACACTACACAGTTGTAACACAATAACAACTAGTCTTGTCACCAATACTACACAGTTGTAACACAATAACAACTACCATTGTCACCAACACTACACAGTTGTAACACAATAACAACTAGTCTTGTCACCAATACTACACAGTTGTAACACAATAACAACTACCATTGTCACCAACATACACAGTTGTAATACAATAACAACTACCATTGTCACCAACACTACACAGTTATAACACAATAACATCTACCATTGTCACCAACTACATAGTTGTAAGATAATAACAACTACATTGTCACCAACACTACCTAGTTGTAAGATAATAACAACTAGTCTTGTCACCAATACTATCCATTCCTAATTAATAAACGTACATATTCTAACAATATATGAAACATTATCACGTGTCAGGCTTTTTTTGTATGTAGTAAATACCCGATAGAAATCTTCACCAGCAAGAGGCAACATAACAAACTACTCTCGTTTCCAGAGGGTGACATTAGACTATTTATCACAGAAATATAATGACAACAATTTTGGGAAAAAAAAAAATATTTTCGCCTTAGTAATCCTTAAATATATAAACATACGACTGACATAATGAAATATGTAACAAACGTAACGAAACATATGATTAATGTCACGGAAGGCAATCACTGTCTTTTGCTGTTTATGTTAGGAAACAAATGTTACCTTACGAACAGTTGAAGAAAACAACAGGATAAATTATTTGTATCTCTGGAACAGAAGATCATTAAGGTAAAAAATTAATTACAGTTAGGACTAAAGAATGAAATTACTTCTCAGATTAGGATATTTGATGAATTATTATTCCTACAAAAACAAAATGGCGGCCTTCTTGACGACTAGCACTGAATCTTGTTTGAAATGAAATACTTTTAAAATATCTTTTATTCTTTATTAAATTAGAGCTTATAAGTATTCAGAAATTATAGGTACGCCATAGTTTATAAGTAATCAAATACTATATGTAAGCCATAGTTTATAAGTATTCACATACTATACGGAATTTATAGTTTATAAGTGTTCAGATACTATGGGTAAACCATAGTTTACAAGTATTCATGTGCTTGGTCCGTTTCGCGACGTTTGTGGTTAAAACAGTTAAACTAAGCCAAGTGTCTGTCAAATATATGATGATTAGACCTGGACAAAAAACTACTGAAATTTAGTTTATCGTAATTTAAAAAACAGACTAACTTAACAAAGAAAGTCTCTCAGATTGTCCACGTATAGTTTACTGTAATATGAATGAAGAAAGTCTCTCAGATTGTCCACGTATAGTTTACTGTAACAGGAATGAAGAAAGTCTCTCAGATTGTCCACGTATAGTTTACTGTAACAGGAATGAAGAAAGTCTCTCAGATTGTCCACGTATAGTTTACTGTAACAGGAATGAAGAAAGTCTCTCAGATTGTCCACGTATAGTTTACTGTAATATGAATGAAGAAAGTCTCTCAGATTGTCCACGTATAGTTTACTGTAACAGGAATGAAGAAAGTCTCTCAGATTGTCCACGTATAGTTTACTGTAACAGGAATGAAGGAATGAATAGTAAGTTTGTTTGTTTTTGAATTTCGCGCAAAGCTACACGAGGGCTATCTGCGCTAGCCGTCCCTAATTTAGTAGTGTAAGGTAGTTATTCAGCACCACCCACCGTCAACTCTTAGGCTAGACTTTTACCAACAAATAGTGAGATTGACCGTAACATTATAACGCCCCTACGACTGAAAGTGCGAGCATGTTTGGTACGACAAGGACTCGAACCCGCGACCCTCAGATTACGAGCGGAACGCCTTAACCCCCTGACCACGCCGTGCCCGGAACAAAGTGAGATAGGAATGGAAGTGGACATATCACTTGATCGGATAATGCTCACATAACACATTAAGACATCTCGACTTTACATGGAAAATAAAATCCCTCCATCACTGGCTTCTTCACTTTGTCTATTGAAAACTTTGTGTTTGAATATATTCTCAAATGTTACTAGATAGGTATGTATCGCCTCTGATGTTGAACATTTGAATTAAAAAATTTTCATATTCGGCTAATTTTTTTTTTAATTATGATATTTAAAATGACATTTTTTAAAGAAACAAAGTCTCTTTAGGTCCTAAAGTCTTATATTGTAGGTAATTAGTTAGTTATCACCATTAGATTCCATCAAGGAACATAGGGCCGCAATCGCTTGCGGATTCTTCAACAGGTATTTAAGTGAGTACGTTGTTAGCCCACTGCACCGAGCCGTCCCTAATTTAGCAGTGTAAGACTAGAGGGAAGGCAGCTAGTCATCACCAACCACCGCCAACTCTTTAAGTGAGTACGTTGTTAGTCCACTGCACCGAGCCGTCCCTAATTTAGCAGTGTAAGACTAGAGGGAAGGCAGCTAGTCATCACCAACCACCGCCAACTCTTGGGCTACTCTTTTACCAACGAATAGTGGGATTGACCGTCACATTATAACGCACCCACGGCTGGGAAGGCGAGCATGTTTGGCGCGACGCGGGCGCGAACCCGCGACCCTCGGATTACGAGTCGCACGCCTTACGCGCTTGGCCATGCCAGGCCCATTGTAGGTAATTAGTCCCTAATAAAGCCATCTCATACTGCAATTAAAAAGTATCCATGTATTAAAATTAGTTAAATATAAGCAAACCCTCCCCATGGTAGAGCTAATTAGATTTTAGTAAATCTTTCTAATAGTAGATCTAATTAGATCCTAGTGAAGCCTTCCCATAGTGGAGCTAATTAGATCCTAGTGAAGCCTTCCCATAGTGGAGCTAATTAAAGCTTAGTAAAGCCTCTCCATTGTTGAGCTAAGTAGATTTTAGCAAAGCCTCCTCGTAGTAGAGCTAATCGTGTCGTAGTGAAGCCTCCTAATAATAGACCTAATTAGATCATAGTAAAGCCTCCTAATAGTATACCTAATTAGATCCTAGTGAAGCCTTCCCATAGTAGAGCTAATTAGATCTCAGCGAACTCTTCTTATGGTAGAGCTAATTTGATCCTAGCGAACTTTTCTCACAGCAGAACCAGTTTATTTTGAATAAAGCCTCATCATGGTATAACAGGATAATCCTTAATAAAGCGTCTCCGTGGTATAACTTAGTTGTCCTCCTTTGTAAAAGTTTGTGCAGAGCTAAGAGACCTTTAAAAAGTCTTATCACGAAATAAGTGGATAAGTTCACTTGAGGTCCGGACATGTAAATTAAATTATTAGTGGATTGCGTTCTATTTTCTTATATGACTCTCAGAGAGTAAGTAGATAGGTTCACTTGAAAATAATTCATATTTTGTAACATCAACAATATCGCTAGTTGGTAAGAACTCTATAAGATATAATTACTGATGCGAGTGTATTCGTATAACAAAGAGTTGTTGTTGGAACAGATGGTGATATTTTTGTTGTTTCTTATTCTATAGTTGTAAATAACTCTGAAACATAAACTACTCTTTGGAACAAAATCTTGTTTTTGTCACCAGAAACGATTCGAATTTAACAGACTAATGACCGGCCTTGAGTACAAAGTAATGCATTTTCTCTTCCAAACCAGAAACTCAAATACTAAAACTACAGAACTTTAATAATAAACATCGATACGTTAAGTACTAAACATGTCCTCAAGCAATAAGACACATGATGAGACTCCCTAATCTGCAACCACATATGAATTGAGAAAAAAACAGTTTGGAAAAGGTGTAAAACCTATCCCATATATCTTCATCTCTTGTTTGTATGTGTGTAAATATGACTGGTGTAAAACCTATCCCATATATCTTCATCTCTTGTTTGTATGTGTGTAAATATGACTGGTGTAAAACCTATCCCATATATCGTCGTCTCTTGTTTGTATGTGTGTAAATATGACTGGTGTAAAACCTATCCCATATATCGTCATCTCTTGTTTGTATGTGTGTAAATATGACTGGTGTAAAACCTATCCCATATATCGTCATCTCTTGTTTGTATGTGTGTAAATATGACTGGTGTAAAACCTATCCCATATATCATCATCTCTTGTTTGTATGTGTTAAATATGACTGGTGTAAAACCTATCCCATATATCGTCATCTCTTGTTTGTATGTGTGTAAATATAACTGGTGTAAAACCTATCCCATATATCATCATCTCTTGTTTGTATGTGTGTAAATATGACTGGTGTAAAACCTATCCCATATATCATCATCTCTTGTTTGTATGTGTTAAATATGACTGGTGTAAAACCTATCCCATATATCGTCATCTCTTGTTTGTATGTGTGTAAATATGACTGGTGTAAAACCTATCCCATATATCGTCGTCTCTTGTTTGTATGTGTGTAAATATGACTGGTGTAAAACCTATCCCATATATCATCATCTCTTGTTTGTATGTGTTAAATATGACTGGTGTAAAACCTATCCCATATATCGTCATCTCTTGTTTGTATGTGTGTAAATATGACTGGTGTAAAACCTATCCCATATATCATCATCTCTTGTTTGTATGTGTTAAATATGACTGGTGTAAAACCTATCCCATATATCGTCATCTCTTGTTTGTATGTGTGTAAATATAACTGGTGTAAAACCTATCCCATATATCATCTCTTGTTTGTATGTGTGTAAATATGACTGGTGTAAAACCTATCCCATATATCGTCATCTCTTGTTTGTATGTGTGTAAATATGACTGGTGTAAAACCTATCCCATATATCATCATCTCTTGTTTGTATGTGTGTAAATATGACTGGTGTAAAACCTATCCCATATATCGTCAACCCTTGTTTGTATGTGTGTGAATATAACTGGTGTAAAACCTATCCCATATATCGTCATCTCTTGTTTGTATGTGTGTAAATATAACTGGTGTAAAACCTATCCCATATATCATCTCTTGTTTGTATGTGTGTGAATATAACTGGTGTAAAACCTATCCCATATATCGTCATCTCTTGTTTGTATGTGTGTGTGAATATGACAACACTTTTTCCTCGAGGGTGTTATGCTCCCGGACCCCCACTGTGTAAAACTTTTTCCTCTAGGGGGTTATGCCCCCGGACCCTACTGTGTCTTCGCCAATCATTTCTTTTTTCCTCCAAACGTATTACCCCCTATCTCCCATTTTAAACTTCTACCGATGGAACAAAGAAATATTATGTACTTTTACTATATTTATATTGTGCTCTTCGGTCTAGTATACACTATTTTGGAAGTCAACATTTGTCGCTGCTGTCAAGCAGTGTGGGCCTCTATACAGCCAGATGGTTCGTCAGGTTTAGCAGAAGAATTATTTATTGATATTATTAGATTTTGTTGTTAGAATGTCGTATACACAATAAAATAGTCGATTCTCATTTGTCATATTCATAGCCATGTCACCAGACACTTTCTTCCTATTCTATAACTATAGATATAAACTGTAGAATAGAGTACAATATTTTTAACTTCCTAACGATAGAATTGTTGCAGAATAAATGAATGTGAAAACTATGAAGTTGTTTTATCTTTTACATTATTATGTGTTTTATTTGACGATCTATGGTAAACAAAATAGCTTACTATTATTTACTGAAGTCTGAGATGAATATAAGCACTTAACCACTTTTAGTTAGTAAGGTTTATACGTTGTGAAATTAATTTACAAAGTTTCATTTCCTACTTATAAGCGCGAGGACACGCTCCACTCTTTCAGCTTATAAAAGTGACAATAAGTCACGGTATTCCATTTAAATCACGTGACGCTGATTGGTTTCTCTCCCTATGGACAGCAGATTTAAATTAGGGACGGCTATGCTACAGTCTCGGCCCTTTATCCCATGTATCACGCTAGATGCTGTTTAGGTTTAAAATATCAAACAGTTATTCATTAAAACCTGAAACTTATCAAACGGTGAGCAAGAGAACAAAAAGAGAGTTAATAAGTAAGTTCTATATGAATTTTCCGAAGAATAAATGGTTGAAGAATGAACCTCAGTTACTCTGCGGTGAATGCAAAGATAACTAAATATTAGTCTTAACTACGGAGCACCAAGGATTGCTCTTTGATATTTAAGTCATCCTGATGGCGGTTTAAATTTGATCTTTTGCGTAAGAATTCAGTATTGAATATTTATATAATATAGAGTTCTTTCAAATTCCAAAAAATATTCTCTACAAATTGACCACCCATGTTTTATCTCACAGTTAAATTATTGCAGCTTTATTATACAAAAGATATAAACACGAATGAAATTCGAAAGGTGTTGCGACATATGCTTAAAGCGCCATCTAGTAGCAACTATATTTGGTAAGAGAAATTAATATACAATTTAATAATAATCCTATACCGGCTGGTATGGGTATTACCACTTTTACTAATAAAACGCTGTTCTCTGCTTTAATAGTAAAACTGTTAATACCCACACCAGCTGTTCTAAAATACATTTTTACTTCAAATGGGTTTCTCGTTATGAAGGATATCCTACACCTATTAACGATTTTAGCTAAAAAGCTCACTTCTTCCTTTCATCGAACATTTCAGTTACTCTAAATTAAAAGTTAAGAAGTACACTTAATTTTTTGCTAAACAAGAAGAAATTAAACTTTAGTGTTATTAAAGTACAAATAAAAAGAAATAAACTAGACGGTTAATAGAAGAGAAAAGTGTTTGTGACGTTTTAACGCAAACTTCACAATTCGGCCCGGCATGGCCAGGTGGGTTAAGGCGTGCGACTCGTAATCTGAGGGTCGCGGGTTCGCATCCCCGTCGCGCCAAACATGTTCGCCCTTTCAGCCGGTGGGAGCGTTATAATGTCAATCTCACTATTCGTTGGTAAAAGAGTAGTCCAAGAGTTGGCGGTGGGTGGTGATGACTAGCTGCCTTCCCTGCAATTTTACACTGCAAAATTAGGGACAGCTAGCGCAGATAGCCCTCGAGCAGCTTTGCGCGAAATGCAAAAACAACAACTACACAATTCTCGATCTGCCGTCTGTTCACCAGATTTAAGGGTCCTAAATCAGTGAAGTTACTGCTGATTCACCAGGGGGCACACTGGAGCATTGTAGTTTAGGTTAACGAAGCTTAGTACTATTTGCTGCAATCGATAAATTCATAAAAGGTTTTCATTTTCGTTTGACTTAAAATTGTGCAAAGGTAAAATGTATAACAAATTCTTTTTTCCAATTCAAGTGCATTGTTCCCTGTAAGGTAAACATATCATATACATTTCAATAAATCTACTTTCATTTTTGATCTTCCTATTTTACTAGCCAATAAACAAGGTTTTAGGTGAAACTTTTACAGTCCCTCCCACTGAGAACGAAACATGAAGATACTTGTAAGGAGGCGAATGTCGTAAGAGATAGAAAAAAAAACAACACAAAAACAGAGGTGGGCCTGACCAATAGCGCTCTAATAAGCCACAGCACGAGAAAGCGCAAGAAGGTTCAGATGACTTCGGTTGTTCAGCGTTGAAAAGTACTTATGATTATGCGGACGTAATTAGTCTAGAGTTAATTAGGTGAACCCCTTAACGAAATGCTAACTTACTTTTATTTTATTTTAACGAATTTCCCTTTTATCAGTAATAAACTGTAAATGAAACCAAATCACAAATTATGTATTACAGATGTCGTGTTTTTTGTTGTTATTGTTATTTTTTTACATAAAATAGTGTTTAAGTATTTTGGACTCAGTGGACGTGTACTACGATTTGCAGTGTGTTTCTGCTAAGGCTGGTCAAGAGTTATGTTGAGACGGCCAAAAGTGAGTATTAAAAGCTGTTATGGTTGCGTAAAATGCTTAAGCCTGAAACGGTACGTTATGCATTAAAGCAGCTAATGAATGCTGTCAAAACCAATCAAGCCAAACTGTCTGGAAATAAATTCAAATTAAAAGAACTGACATCTCGCCAACATGGCCGAGAAACCAAACAATACACCCGTCATCGAACATGCTCGTTCTACAGCTATGGTAACTTTATAATGTGACGGTCAATCCCTCTATTCTTTGGTAAAATAGTAACTCCAAAGTTGGCGGTGGGTGATGCTCACTACCTAACTTATTTCTAATTTATCACTTTAGAGACGGCTGATGCAGATGATTAGCTTTGCGCGAAATTCGACAAACAAACAGAACTTTTACAAATCACTATTGTTTGTTTTATTGTTGAATGTTGAGCAAAGCTACACGATGGCTATCTGCACTAGCCGTCCCTAATTTAGGAGTGTAAGACTGGAGGGAAGGCAGCTAGTCATCACCACCCACCGCCAAGTCCTGGACTACTCTTTTACCAACAAATAGTGGGATTGACCGTCACATTATAACGCCCCCACGGCTAAAAGTGCGAGCATGTTTAGTGCGACAGGGATTCGAACCCATTACCCTCACATTACGGGCTTCAAATAAGTATTGAGTGTTATATTAAATACCTGGTTCCCTAAGCCTTACAAACATCAAAAACAATACGGAATTCTAAGTAAGATAAAAAACTGCTTTACCAAAACCCTTACAGTTACGACAGAAAGTGTTCGTATCCCTGGGTCCCGAGTGTTTTTTTTTTTTTTTGCTCATAAGTTAAAAAGCATAACGATTAGGCTAATAGACTTATTGTATATTATAAATATTATACTAACACACATCTACATAATTTTTATATAAATTAAACGACAAATAAACTGTTTATAAAAAATAACCAAAAATAGGAGGAGCAGAAAGTGTTCGTACAGTTCAGAAAGTGTGAAAAAACTGATATTCCCGTAAAAAATTTGTTTAGTTTGGCGAATAAACTACATTATACCATTCAAGAACTAGACACTGGGTTCATAATTATTGGAATTTAGCCAGCAAAAAAATGTACTTCCGGCAATTTAGCGCCGTCTCCGTCATTATCTGCTTGGTCATCATGGCGAACAGGAAACAACTGTCCAGTGATTTAAAAAACCGAATTATTGTAAAATACAAGTCTCGTGTGTCTCGTTCCGGTATTGCTACACAACTTAATGTGCCGAAATCTACTGTTCAAAGCATAATTACCAAGTTTAAGCTTACGGAATCAACTGCTAACCTCCCTCGTTTCGGACGCCCCACCAAAATTCCAGAGAGAACCAAGAGGAAGGTTCTCAGAAAAGTTAGTAGGAACCCTCGTTTAACACGTAATGACATACAAAAACTGGTAAGGGAAACTGGGGTTGAAGTAAGCACCTCTACAGTTACGAACATGTTACGCTCTTCTGGGTTCAAAACATGCCGTCCTCGTAGAACTCCATATTTAAAGCCTGTTCATTTAGAAGCACGACTGAGGTATGCAAGAAAGCATGTAAATAAACCCTTTACTTATTGGAAGAGTATTCTTTGATCAGACGAGACTAAAATCGAGCTTTTCGGCCACAATGATGTTCGCTATATTTTCCCTAAGAAGGGGCATCGAAATCATCCAAAGAACACCGTCCCTACAGGTAAACACGGAGGTGGCTCGATCATGCTCTGAGGTTCCTTCAGCTCTTCTGGTGTATGCAGCCTTCACCGCGTCAACGAAATCATGAAAAAAGAAGAGAACGTTGATAAATTAGGCACTTGTATCAAAAATGATTCTCGGAACTTGCGGCTTGGGTGTCGTTGGATCTTCCAGCACGACAATGACCCTAAGCACACATCGAAATATGTGCAATCCTGGTTGCAGAGGAACCATATAAGCGTTCTGGAGTGGCCATCGTAGTCATCCGATCTTAACCCAATTGAAAACGTTTGGCATGAGTTGAAGACCAGGGTTCATCAGCGTCATTCGAAAAACTTACAAGAGTTGGAGGCCTTCTGTGAAGAAGAATGGAAGAAAATACCAGTCGAGTACTATCAAACGATCATGGATGGCTATGAGGAGAGATTGCGTCAAGTAATTCACCTGAAAAGTTACACAACTGACCATTAAAGTAGACACACGAACACTTTCTGCCCTCTCCTATGTTTGGTTATTTGTTTACAAACAGTTTATTTGTCGTTCAAGTTATATAAAAATTTATGTAGATGTGTGTTAGTATGATATTTATAATATACTGTACTTTCATTATCCTAATCGTGATACTTTTTAAGTCATGAGAAAAAACTACTCACAACGTAGGGGTACAAACACTTTCTGTCGTAACTGTAGAAACGTCAAGAACATTATGATTTTCCTTGTTAATCAAAGACTGTTTTGCACAAACTTTACAAACATCAACAAAATATGGAAGTCTTGACATACAAGTCTGCTTCCATAAACCTAACGGAAAGTAATTAGTGGTATAGAATTCCTGGTAGATAACCTCAAGGTCTGACAACAATCTGTGGAGGTCAGAGTTAGGTATCAGCTTCCAAACCTGCCAGTTAATACACATACTGTGTTTAGTTTACACGAAAGACAAAGAAATAGGCCTACACGCAGCGCTCATATTTTGATGACTTAAAAATACGTTTTAGTTTGTATTTTTATCCATAACACAGGCTTATTTCCTCTCAAGTTATTCAGTCTTTCTAGAGTTACTTTGATTATAGTTATTCCGGTAAACTAATATTAATTATATTCGGTATTTACTAACATATTTAAAAAAAATGTGACGTACTTTTTAACCAATGTAAAAAAATGTTAACTAGCCACCCTAGCTCCCACCTAACTCTTCCGCAGGAATTACATATAGAATTACTCTAGCTATATTTTTAGGGTTAGTATTGTTGTAACAAGCAAACAGAGTGAATACCTTATAGAGTTACTTTGGTTGTATTTGTTTACGGGTTCAACAGTATTGTTGTAACAAGCAAACGGAGTGAATACCTTATAGAGTTACTTTGGTTGTATTTGTTTACGGGTTCAACAGTATTGTTGTAACAAGCAAACGGAGTGAATACCTTTTAGAGTTACGTTTATTATATTATTCCCGAATAAACAGATTTTGTTGTTTATAATGACTTGTACACATACAGCTGATCAACAGTCATTATTTTTAGTAACAACAGTTATAATAATATCTGAACAATAGGTTGTTTTTTTTTCCTGTTAACGTCTCATATAACAATAAATAGTAAATAATTTATTTGTTGATCTTTAGGTAAATTTTCGGTTTAATATTTTCCTTTTCATTTGGAAATGTATAAGTCAAACTGATACGGATCCAAACGGATAGGAAAGACAAAGCTTGGCAGTAGAATAAAGAAAATATTTACTTATATTTAGAGGGCAGTGCACTGTTGTTTAACAGCAGGAAACGACAGTAGCACGTGTATAGTTATCAGAAGAGTTACGTACACGTAATTTAAATTCAATATGTTCGTATGTTATCTGGAACATTACAAATTCCAGTATTAAAGCCAACATTAAGAACAACAACAAAAGTCAGCTTCCAAATAATGTTTAAACGAATTATTTAATACAGGGGTCGCATAATCTGATACCGCCTCTCTCGCTTTTAGTGTTCTAACATACAGACGTTGTCATTCTCTGTTTGAATAAGCGAAAAGTGTAATGTTTCTCCATGGAATAATGATATAAATCACATTATATTGGTGCTCGAGGTCTTCAGCCAATAGAGTTTACTGTTACATAGTTTGATTGCTAAATGTATTTTGTCCATGGGCAAAATATAAACATATCAATTGTTTTTGTGGACGACTTATTATGTAGATTACATCACGTAAGGCAATGTGCCGTTAAGATAGAACTTACATATTTTATTTTGTATATAACTATGAAACTTTGGGAAACAAACAAACAAAAACACAACTTTTATTTTCTGCCAAAGAAAATGTTTTATTCTTTAAAAACACATATAAACATCATTGGAATGCATTAATTACGTGTTACACTGGTTTATTCTACCACGTAGGGTACTGTAGCGTGTTAAGCAGGTCTGTTCTATCATGTAGGGTTCTTACTGTAGCGTGTTAAGCAGGTCTGTTCTATCATGTAGGGTTCTTATTGTAGCGTGTTAAGCAGGTCTGTTCTATCATGTAGGGTTCTTACTGTAGCGTGTTAAGCAGGTCTGTTCTATCATGTAGGGTTCTTATTGTAGCGTGTTAAGCAGGTCTGTTCTATCATGTAGGGTTCTTACTGTAGCGTGTTAAGCAGGTCTGTTCTATCATGTAGGGTTCTTACTGTAGCGTGTTAAGCAGGTCTGTTCTATCATGTAGGGTTCTTACTGTAGCGTGTTAAGCAGGTCTGTTCTATCATGTAGGGTTCTTACTGTAGCGTGTTAAGCAGGTCTGTTCTATCATGTAGGGTTCTTACTGTAGCATGTTAAGCAGATCTGTTCTATCATGTAGGGTTCTTACTGTAGCGTGTTAAGCAGGTCTGTTCTATCATGTAGGGTTCTTATTGTAGCGTGTTAAGCAGATCTGTTCTATCATGTAGGGTTCTTACTATAGCGTGTTAAGCAGGTCTGTTCTATCATGTAGGGTTCTTACTATAGCGTGTTAAGCAGGTCTGTTCTATCATGTAGGGTACTTACTGCAGCGTGTCAAGCAGGTCTGTTCTATCATGTAGGGTTCTTACTGTAGCGTGTTAAGCAGGTCTGTTCTATCATGTAGGGTTCTTACTGTAGCGTGTTAAGCAGGTCTGTTCTATCATGTAGGGTTCTTACTGTAGCGTGTTAAGCAGGTCTGTTCCCATCATGTAGGGTTCTTACTGTAGCGTGTTAAGCAGGTCTGTTCTATCATGTAGGGTTCTTACTGTAGCGTGTTAAGCAGGTCTCTTCTAT
This sequence comes from Tachypleus tridentatus, assembly GCF_004210375.1. NCBI lineage: Eukaryota > Metazoa > Arthropoda > Merostomata > Xiphosura > Limulidae > Tachypleus > Tachypleus tridentatus. The sequence continues at coordinate 53,433,653 of NC_134829.1, read as the reverse complement.
CATGTAGGGTTCTTATTGTAGCGTGTTAAGCAGGTCTGTTCTATCATGTAGGGTTCTTACTGTAGCGTGTTAAGCAGGTCTGTTCTATCATGTAGGGTTCTTACTGTAGCGTGTTAAGCAGGTCTGTTCTATCATGTAGGGTTCTTACTGTAGCGTGTTAAGCAGGTCTCTTCTATCATGTAGGGTTCTTACTGTAGCGTGTTAAGCAGGTCTGTTCTATCATGTAGGGTACTTACTGTAGCGTGTTAAGCAGGTCTGTTCCATCATGTAGGGTTCTTACTGTAGCGTGTTAAGCAGGTCTGTTCTATCATGTAGGGTTCTTACTGTAGCGTGTTAAGCAGGTCCGTTCTATCATGTAGGGTTCTTACTGTAGCGTGTTAAGCAGGTCTGTTCTATCATGTAGGGTTCTTACTGTAGCGTGTTAAGCAGGTCTGTTCCATCATGTAGGGTTCTTACTGTAGCGTGTTAAGCAGGTCTGTTCCATCATGTAGGGTTCTTACTGTAGCGTGTTAAGCAGGTCTGTTCTATCATGTAGGGTTCTTACTGTAGCGTGTTAAGCAGGTCTGTTCTATCATGTAGGGTTCTTACTGTAGCGTGTTAAGCAGGTCTGTTCTATCATGTAGGGTTCTTACTGTAGCGTGTTAAGCAGATCTGTTCTATCATGTAGGGTTCTTACTGTAGCGTGTTAAGCAGGTCTGTTCTATCATGTAGGGTTCTTATTGTAGCGTGTTAAGCAGATCTGTTCTATCATGTAGGGTTCTTACTATAGCGTGTTAAGCAGGTCTGTTCTATCATGTAGGGTACTTACTGCAGCGTGTCAAGCAGGTCTGTTCTATCATGTAGGGTTCTTACTGTAGCGTGTTAAGCAGGTCTGTTCCATCATGTAGGGTTCTTACTGTAGCGTGTTAAGCAGGTCTGTTCTATCATGTAGGGTTCTTACTGTAGCGTGTTAAGCAGGTCTGTTCTATCATGTAGGGTTCTTACTGTAGCGTGTTAAGCAGGTCTGTTCTATCATGTAGGGTTCTTATTGTAGCGTGTTAAGCAGATCTGTTCTATCATGTAGGGTTCTTATTATAGCGTGTTAAGCAGGTCTGTTCTATCATGTAGGGTTCTTACTATAGCGTGTTAAGCAGGTCTGTTCTATCATGTAGGGTACTTACTGCAGCGTGTCAAGCAGGTCTGTTCTATCATGTAGGGTTCTTACTGTAGCGTGTTAAGCAGGTCTGTTCCATCATGTAGGGTTCTTATTGTAGCGTGTTAAGCAGGTCTGTTCTATCATGTAGGGTTCTTACTGTAGCGTGTTAAGCAGGTCTGTTCTATCATGTAGGGTTCTTACTGTAGCGTGTTAAGCAGGTCTGTTCTATCATGTAGGGTTCTTACTGTAGCGTGTTAAGCAGGTCTCTTCTATCATGTAGGGTTCTTACTGTAGCGTGTTAAGCAGGTCTGTTCTATCATGTAGGGTACTTACTGTAGCGTGTTAAGCAGGTCTGTTCTATCATGTAGGGTTCTTACTGTAGCGTGTTAAGCAGGTCTGTTCTATCATGTAGGGTTCTTACTGTAGCGTGTTAAGCAGGTCTGTTCTATCATGTAGGGTTCTTACTGTAGCGTGTTAAGCAGGTCTGTTCTATCATGTAGGGTTCTTACTGTAGCGTGTTAAGCAGGTCTGTTCTATCATGTAGGGTTCTTACTGTAGCGTGTTAAGCAGGTCTGTTCTATCATGTAGGGTTCTTACTGTAGCGTGTTAAGCAGGTCTGTTCTATCATGTAGGGTTCTTATTGTAGCGTGTTAAGCAGGTCTGTTCTATCATGTAGGGTTCTTACTGTAGCGTGTTAAGCAGGTCTGTTCTATCATGTAGGGTTCTTACTGTAGCGTGTTAAGCAGGTCTGTTCTATCAAGTAGGGTTCCTACTGTAACGTGTTAAGCAGGTCTGTGCTATCAAGTAGGGTTCTTACTGTAGCGTGTTAAGCAGGTCTGTTCTATCATGTAGGGTTCTTACTGTAGCGTGTTAAGCAGATCTGTTCTATCATGTAGGGTTCTTACTGTAGCGTGTTAAGCAGGTCTGTTCTATCATGTAGGGTTCTTACTGTAGCGTGTTAAGCAGGTCTCTTCTATCATGTAGGGTTCTTACTGTAGCGTGTTAAGCAGGTCTGTTCTATCATGTAGGGTACTTACTGTAGCGTGTTAAGCAGGTCTGTTCTATCATGTAGGGTTCTTACTGTAGCGTGTTAAGCAGGTCTGTTCTATCATGTAGGGTTCTTACTGTAGCGTGTTAAGCAGGTCTGTTCTATCATGTAGGGTTCTTACTGTAGCGTGTTAAGCAGGTCTGTTCTATCATGTAGGGTTCTTACTGTAGCGTGTTAAGCAGGTCTGTTCTATCATGTAGGGTTCTTACTGTAGCGTGTTAAGCAGGTCTGTTCTATCATGTAGGGTTCTTACTGTAGCGTGTTAAGCAGGTCTGTTCCATCATGTAGGGTTCTTACTGTAGCGTGTTAAGCAGGTCTGTTCTATCATGTAGGGTTCTTACTGTAGCGTGTTAAGCAGGTCTGTTCTATCATGTAGGGTTCTTACTGTAGCGAGTTAAGCAGGTCTGTTCTATCATGTAGGGTTCTTACTGTAGCGTGTTAAGCAGGTCTGTTCTATCATGTAGGGTTCTTACTGTAGCGTGTTAAGCAGGTCTGTTCTATCATGTAGGGTTCTTACTGCAGCGTGTTAAGCAGGTCTGTTCTATCATGTAGGGTTCTTACTGTAGCGTGTTAAGCAGGTCTGTTCTATCATGTAGGGTTCTTACTGTAGCGTGTTAAGCAGGTCTGTGCTATCAAGTAGGGTTCTTACTGTAGCGTGTTAAGCAGGTCTGTTCTATCATGTAGGGTTCTTACTGTAGCGTGTTAAGCAGGTCTGTTCTATCATGTAGGGTTCTTACTGTAGCGTGTTAAGCAGGTCTGTTCTATCATGTAGGGTTCTTACTGTAGCGTGTTAAGCAGGTCTGTACTGTAGTATGTAAATAGGCTTATTCTATTATGAAGGATACTGTAATGTTGGGTTAGAGAGTGGCGAGAACCCAGTAAAGTCATGGATATATCCTGTATGGTCTCTACTGTAAAACGTTCTGCATTGTTCTACAATGATGGTGAAGTCCTAACATTTAAACAGTTCTGTTTACTTGTTTTATAACTGACGTAAATGCAATAATTTTGCTTTTGTCTCCACGTGTTTGCTGTCACTTTGTGATATGTATATATTTATATACAATATTGTACAAAAGTGTTAGGGTAAGAGAATATCTTGTTACTGTTTCCACTTCATGGGAGTGATTCTTCCATTCCATTACATAATGTAAATGTTAACACTGTAGTAATGTTTCACTGATCTTTGTTTATAGTTGAATGAGCCAGAGTGATGATACTTCTCATTCTTCAGAATCCCAGTAGGCTCGTACCAAGGGCACGTCATAAGGACTCTGCTTGAAGGAACATACTGATCAAACTTATGATCTGAAATAAATGTTATGGTACCTCGGGCAGTGACTTAACTATATAGATAGAAGCTATCAAGGAGCTATCATACGATACTGGTATATGTTATAAGAAATCAATTTAACAGAACTCCACAAATAAACCTTGATAAAAACAAAACGTTTAACACTATATATTTTGTTATCATTCTATAGCCCAAAAAATTGACAACAGTCAGTAGAACAGAGAGTTTGAATAACAGATTTACGTGATGCTGGTTGGACTCGCTGACAAATAGCTACAGACTTGGAATATTTCCCAAACACTGTCAAGTAAACCCTGGATCGTGAGACAGATAGATTTGAAACTAAGAAAGGAAGAGACAGAACACCTAAACTCAATGATACTGATGTTAAGTATCTTTATTTATTCAGCCTTCGGGACAGAAGGAAGACTGACACTGATCTCAAGCATGAGATAAACGACCATGTACCAAATGACAGAAAAGTGTCCACATCTACAGTATCAAGAAGACTTAATGATAATTGAATATTTGGTTGTATATCAGTTAGGAAAACCTTGACTTGGATCTACAAATATTGTCAACAGACTGCATTTTTATTTGAGCTACACAAATAGCCAACAACGAAAATTAAACGTATTTGTTTTGAGGTTTACAAGTACTAAAATTAAAGAAGTTTGAGTTATACGGGGGTTCTACGTGGAAGATAAAACATGTTTGTTTGAGCCAGAAGAAATTTAAACAATAAAGAGAGAATGTCAGATTTGATGGTAAGGAACCAACTCTGAGACAGTAAAGTCTGAAGTCAGCTTGAATGGTTAATGTAGAAATTTTATTTCAAGTGTAACGAAGGTACATGTCGATAAAGTTTGGTCATCATTGAGTTGGTGAAAGTATTAAAGCAATTAATAGATGTATTATAAGTGCTATGAGTGTTTTTTGTATTATGACATATTATGTTAATTAAACTGTTGTTACATTATTTAATGAGTTGTATTACTAAATTAATTAGTGGTTATAGCACCCGACTCTCAGTCTGCAGGTCGCAGGATCAAAACCTATCTTCAAACATGCACACCCTTTCAGCCATGGGGTCGTTGTAATTCAGCGGTAACTCCCACTATTCGTTGTTAAAGAGTAGCCCAAGAGATGGCGGTGTGTAATAACACTGCTTTCTCTCTAATCTATCAAAATTATGTACGGCTAACGCAGAGAAATTTAACACAACCAAACGAAAACATTAAGTTAACTGTTTGTCCTGTATAATGCCCCTTTCCCAGTAACTCAGCGACAACTATGATGGCTAATAGCGTTAAAATCCAGATTTTGATACCCGTAGTGAGCACAACACAACACGTTGTGCAAATTTTGTATTTAACGACAAACAAACAAAGTTCTGTTTAATATTTGCTTAGATCAGAAGTATTGTTTGATTGTAAACTAGGCATGAAGAAACATTTTGTGTTTATCATAAATATTAACAGCTAAGCTGCTTGTTAGTTGTAATTAAGCAGAGCTACACCCAATGCTATCTGTTTTGCTCACCACAAGTATTGAAACCCGGTTTCTAGTGCTGTAAATCCACAGACGTAACGCTGTGCCCTCGGGGAGCAACAAATAAACGCATTTCCTTGAATGTAAGTCAGAAAATAAATACAGCTTTGAAGACTGGGTTACTTTAATATTATAGGTTTCTGAAGAAATACACTTAAATTTGTAAATCATATCATATCATAATAGGCAGATGTTAAACTTTATATTTTTCCCAAAAGGTTCACTATTTTCCTTTAGACATTATGATTTTTTATTTAGTTATAATGACCCCAAACACTTCATCCAACCTGGTTAACTTCGTTAAGAAAGAAGCTGCTGAAGACATTCAAGTGATCCATAGAGCCCCATAGAGTCCTAGTTTCATCCGAATTGTTCAGATATAGAATTTTATAGATCAAACACTTATCAAATCAAGAGTTAGTTTCAAGGGAACTTTATGGGAGTATATTGAAGATATCTGGAGTATGTTTGTTTTTTGTATTTTAAATTTCGCGTAAAGCTACTCGAGGGCTATCTGTGCTAGCCGTTCCCTAATTTAGGAGGGTAAGACTAGAGGGAAGGCAGCTAGTCATCACCACCCACCGCCAACTCTTGGGCTACTCTTTTACCAACGAATAGTGGGATTGACCGTCACATTATAATGCCCCCACGGCTGAGAGGGCGAACATGTTTGGTGTGACCAGGATTCGAACCCGCGACCCTCGGATTACGAGTCGAACGCCTTAACACGCTTGGCCACGCCGGGCCCAATAAAAAGAGAAATAAAAATCGGTATATTTCAGAATTAAGTCACACAGATTTCATGTAAGTAAGATAAAGTAACTTTTTTAAGAATAACAATATGGCGGTAAGTTTGATAAAATCACATAAAAGATGTAACAACATATTTTATGATAAGGCGCCCTCCCTCGTTATTTTTCTCTACCAGATTTTTGTTTTTCTGAAATTATTTCATATTCTTTCAATTTTTTTTTTTTCTGTTCCCGAGCAGGTGATTTTAAGGTAATGGGCGTCATCTTTTTTTTTTCATACTTTGGTCAGAAACTTTTGTGCAAACCGTAAATGTTTAGTACGATGTTTAATGAAAGCATTTGAAACCTCTGCTACAAAACTAAATCTTAATTTGTACACAAGTTATATATGTCATAATCCTGTCTTGTTTGCTGTTTTTTTTCAGACATAATCCGTGGTAACTAATTTTAAATATTTTGTACACGATCTAACTTTTACAACTTGGGATAACACGCCCTGTGCTTGTATAGTTCACAATGTAACGATGACGTACACATTAATGATACAAACCGAAAAAACAAAAATCACAAAACTTGTCAAAAATCTAGAATAATGTCATTCAATGTCCACTGCGGTTCGTGAATAATTTTATAAATAAATAAATAAAATAAGAAAGCTCAATAGTGCATCAAGTAATTTGTGGTAGTTTTCTGAGAGAAATCTGTTTCACGAATAAGCGTCTATACGTTTGTTACTGCAAACCCATTGTAGTCCAGTAACGATGTCCTGTAGATTATCCTCAAAATATTTTACTGTGCTCAGCACACAAAAAAAAGAAAGACAGAAACACAATGAATCAGTACAATGATTAATGGAGTATCGCTCTAGTGTCATATACACACGGACAGCACATTCGACGCCATGTTTTATGCAGAGAGTTACTTGTCACTAATTTATAACTTCCTTCGGTTTATGTAAATACAATATTTCTATTTTTCGTTTTGAGGTTTCAAGAACATTTCTCTTCATTTTCAAAACCAACAGTCCTTCTCTTTATACATGTATTGAAATTTTGTATTTACTTAACATGTAATACAATAATACTGTAATATTTTTGGAGCTTCATACAACTGTGTTCGGATATTTTTTCTTCTTTGTTTTCTTTTAATAACCACACAAACATCACCCAAATATATACTAAATAATAGTTTGTTTTCTCTATTAATACTGATATTATTAAACAACTGTTATTGTGATTAAGGCTACTTTTAGCTGTTGTGTTTAATTTTTTTTAAAATAAGAAAATTTGCTTGTAGTAATGCTACACAAGAGGCTATCTGTGCTCTACCCACCACGGGTATCGAAACCCTATTTTACTGATGAGGGGTGAACAAAAAACGAACCAGAAACATATAAGTGTAAATCTGTATGTATAAATGTGTACTTTACTATTACAGTGTATTCTGGAAAAGCAAGTAGGAATAAATAAATAAATATATTGGCTGAAAGTAAATTTAGTTCACCAGTATCTGAAGTTTTGTGCAGGATATAAAAGAATGTCAGGTAACTAATTAGAAAAAGATTTTGTTTGGAAACCACGGGGCAGACACACATTCTGTCCACGTTATTGTTGTCACTTTATAAATGTCTCCTCAACCACTATGCAGATCTGCAGTTCACAGAGGTCTTCATGCACGAGTCTGCGCGCCTTTTTCCAGAAAGACACTGCAGCAAATTGAAAAGAGATGTTTATATTTGTTGTTTTATATATATTTTTGTTTCTCTTTATTATACTACAGTCATTTGTTAGTTGAAGCTTACTAATATGTTACAACTAAAGATATAGTCTTTAGTCTTCACTTTGAAACATCCTTATTATGAAAGATATGCAGTGCCCTCTTGAATTCCACGTGTTAAACACATCGGCATCTTTCTCACTTACGCCTTTCTATTATCATGTAAATTGCCTTTTGTGTATAATTGTTTTTACAGTTTTGGACCAAGGAGCAAACCTATGGTTAGCCTTCTATTACGCTATCACAAGAATGGTGATTTCGATGATAAAGAAGAACCAACATGTGATAAGTAATATTTGCACCAACAAGAAATCTTCCCGCCTTTTCTTACCCACACCAACTAATAAGCCTTGCATGTAACATAATTTCAAATTCATCTCCATTCTGGTCACAGATGCCGTCACACGAGATAACAAGCATAGAAAACATTAGCATGCTACAGGCGTCATCTCGTTCTGATTAAACGTGTGGTCTGATTCAAGGCAAAACCAATGAAGCCATCCCCCCCATCATCTCACTCCCTGACGGCTGTTATTCTTGTTAGCCCTAATTATACACTTGCAGAAGATATCGAGAGAAATGCGTTATGCTTCTACTTTATCACAACTGTAGATATCTATTTGAGCGACCTCTATTAGACAAAAAGAATAAAAAAGATTAACATTTTTGCACACACAAAAATTGTTTGTTTTTTTGAGAAAGTTAACAAGTATACATATGCAAAACACTAAAATGTAAATACTCTCTTGTGAATTAGGGACCTGCGCAGGTGATATATACATGTAAATATAAAACAATAAGGTCGGTAAATCGTCAAATATAATTTATCCATGATCGTAAATTACATCCAATGGCGAATCCGTGAGCACTTGGTTTGAGATGAAATTACTTATGGCCTTCTTCCATCAACATTAGTTTCCGCCATATTTTTGTTTATTAATGAACTCTATATATCTACGAAAAAGGAGAATCAAATGACAGCGCCACTAAATCTTATTTTTTGTATGAATATTTTAATATCCATGTAGTACAACTTTTTTTTCTGTCGTACCTATTTGCACGAATTGTTATGAGCGTCCAGTCTTTAGTTATTGAAGACAGGAACGTAATAGCTACTACCATTAAAACAAAATTGATTTTATCATGATGAATTTCCCAATAACTGTTTGAAATTCAGGCTCTTAACTTTCTCTTGCACGCATTCTGAAAATAAGGTGGAAAAATGTTTTATTTGAATTTTTAATTGAAACAGATCTATACAGCATTAATTTTTTTTTTTTTTTTTTTTTTGCTATACTTGGCAAGTTATAAAAATGAATGAATTACCTAAAAGTAACATTATCCAATTGAGGAGCTAACAAAAGTAGTTCCATGGTTTGTTTAGACTTTTACCTGAAAGTAAGAGTACTAAACTAAAAAAGAAATGATTATACGTGTGTCAAACAACAAAGACAGAATCGTTACTTGTATGATACATTACAATGTGTAACAGAGAGGTAAAGACTAAGAAATGGAGGTTTGTTTGTTCTGACCAAACATTTCTTAACTGCGATTCATGTATGCCAACATTTTTGTTGCAAGTAGAAACGATCATTTTAGTACTATAACAATTGGTGTGTGTTTTCTTACAGCAAAGCCACATCAGGCTGTCTGCTGAAGCCACCGAGTAGAATCAATCCCGGATTTTAGCGTTGTAAATCCGTAGACTTACCGCTATACCAGCTGGATATAATAGAATTGGTCAAATCACTTTTAAGATATTCCAAAGCCAACGTCATTATTCATCAGTTACTGATTGATGTGCGTATACTAAACATATTATAATCAGTTTATTAATATTCCGTGTAGTTTCATAAAAGTTCGGAATAAGGCTAACGTCAGTTCCTTTATATTAATACTTAGTCTAGTTGTGTTAAAACTCGGAATGTTTTACTCTAATGTTTGGAAACTTTATTAATTCTAAATTTGTCCAGGTGATGTTCAATATCAACTAAGTTTGACAATAACTATTCATGGTTACCATGACAATAACTTTTCTGATGGTTCATACAAGGCAACGAAAAATGTTCCTAATACAATACAACATAGTTAAAGTACACTACAGATTGTTTTGATACGTATAATAAAGAATTTTATACCGAGGCAAACTCATTTTGTATGGATCCGTCGCTACCAATTTATTGAGGTTAATAAGCCAGCTTTGACATACAATTTTCGAGTCCTGAGAACAAGCTATAAAAATAGAACATTCGCTTAAATATTAGTTTTGAATGAAGTAATATTAAATGTGCCTTGTTCAGAAACAATTCTACCATGTCAAAGTGACAGCATGATTCAGAACTGTACTTAACTGCATCAGAGTGCTATCTGATCATAATTTAAAATCTTTATTAAGATTTTAGATGCTTTGATGTTTCGTATGGAAAAGTATTAAAACTATACAAATCCAATCGAATAATAGGATTTGAACGTTACCTTTATAACGCATCAACACCCTCAAGATGCGCAGAGTTTTTTATTTTTCAGTAATAGGGTTCAAAACACAGTTCCTCAGATCCACATTAAGACTCGCTAAAGGAACGGTCAACCCCAATATTCAATTATCACTAGCTGCCTTCCACTAGTATATCATAACTAAATTATGAACGTCTACAACAGATAACCTTCTTGTACACATGCGCGAAACTCAAAACAAATTTACCGATCAGCCTATGGGTAGAGATGAACTGATTTAGACTACAGGCATTAGGTTTGGTTTCTTTTGAATTTCGTTCAAAGCTACACGAGGGCTATCTGCACTAGCCGTCCCTATCTAAGCAGTGTAAGACTAGAAGGAAGGCAGCTAGTCATCACCACCCACCGCCAACTCTTGGACTATCCTTTTACCAACGAATAGTAGGATTGATCTTAATATTGTAACGCTCTCACACCTGAGAGGGCAAGCATGTTTGGTGTGACGGGGATTCGAACCCGTGACCCTTGGATTACGAGTCTACTGCCTTAACCACCTGGCCATGCCAGGCCGACAAGCATTAGGAAAATCAATTTATTCCTATCAGTTTCAGCACTCTAGTATACACGTTTTATGTACGACTTCAATCACTGACAGTGAGCACGACGATTTATTTTGGAGAGTAGACATCAATTCTAATTTACATTTATTTAAAGCAATAAATCACAAGCCAAGGGTAAAGTTGAAATTAAAAATCTGCATGGAACTGGTTTAAATTTAAAACGTTCACAAAATTACTACGAGATACAACATACTTGTAAGTCTGATTTTTTGAAAATATGAAACACAAAAATAATAACGTTGTTAAACGCCGAAAGTTGAAGAAAGGTCCTCATCCACTCATTACTATTGATAATTAATGTTACTTTTAGTTATATCTTATGCTCATTTTAACAATAAGATTTTGTAATTTACACATTGGACTTTCAACACAATTTTCTGGGATTTTAGACGTATCTCTCAACTGACATGCTATCCTTCACTGATCAGTTCGGGCAATTTCACTGTTCTCCAGTGCGTTATATAAAGATATTTGGGAGCTTTACAACATCACTACAGTTTATGAAGTCATTTCTGATCATGCTTTGTTTGTCGATCACATACCTTAATATCAGTCCTGGAACGTACTTTCCATTGTCAAAGACTTGGTAATAAGGCTCTCCGGTTCAAATCGCACCCCTCCTTCCAGCGTGAATACCCAGTCCTATTCTCCAGTTGTTTAATGCACGCGACGGTTGAACTCGTATGTTGTGGAAGATTCATGTGATCTGTATCGTTCTTCCGGACAAATGTCCTCCTCCACTGTCACACGATTAGTCACGTGGATTGCTTTTACCACTGACCCTTCTGCTCGTGGATTCACATCTGTTACAAAATGCTACACTGAGGTACTTGTTGCAGGTCTCTTTCTGGATGACGCTAGTTATCCAACTCAATCAAGGGTCCAAAGTTCCCAATCTCAACATATCCTTATAATCTGAATATATGAATAATTTGCATCGGAAAGTGCTGTTAGGCATCCTTCCTTAAATCGACCAATTTTGGTGATATACAAAACGTAAGTTCTGCTAATACCTTCCTCAGAGACTAAATACTGGCGTGTGTGTCGTCCCTCGTTGTTGAGTTCCATATCCAAAACTTTAACATAATGTACTCACACCTCGACAAGCTTATTAATTTTGACTCGCAATTTTTCTTTTATTCATTGCAAATTTTTTTTATCTTTATGAACGATTTAAAGCCGTTATGACAGAAACGCATTGCGAACTTGATAAATAAACATCTGATTAGTTGTAAAGATATCTGATGAATGACTCGCACAGGAACCAAACGTTGTCTCCAAATCGGACAGAACTCAACAAAAAACTAATTAGCTCAACATATTAAACAGTAAATTATCTAATATACAACCATATTACAACTATAAATAAACCAATTAAATTACATTTCTGATGTCTGAGATAGATGTAACGTCGTTACTTTTGCCAGCAACAAAATTGTCATTACGAATATGCGTAAAATATATGGAAAAAGACAACAGAATCCTTTAGTTATCATATACTTTTATCTGTAATTTCTAATGTCTGTATTTGCCAATAGTCACTGTCACCTTTTGTTTTGATAGTTTAGTCAAAAAGAACTGATTATAAAATAAGCTTCACATCATAGGTCGGATGCTTCCAGAATAATTTTGTTTTTTGTGTCTACAAGTTTATTTAATCCTAATTAAGAAAACTGAAAAAAAATCATAATTCATAATGTGGAAACTTTTTTTTTTCTGATACACCATAACACGTGCAGCACACTTGAGAATTTTACATATAGAAACTTGTACTTACAACACCGTCCCTTTAAAATAATTAATCACTGTACCTATTGTGACTAGAAAGATTTGGCTATTAAATATTTTGTTAAAATACCAACCTTGAATTTCTATTAATTTGAAATTGTAACCATCAAATTTAAAGATTACTGAATTAATCGGTATTTTTACCATCACATTTCAATAACGGGTCATGTTTGAGGAATTTAATGGTTTTATTTTTAATAACATCATTTTTGTTTGTTTTGAATTTCGGACAAAGCTACTCATGGGCTATCTGTGCTAGCCGTCCCAAATTTTGCAGTGTAAGACTAGAGGGAAGGCAACTAGTCATCACCACCCACCGCCAACTCTTGGGCTACTCTTTTACCAACGAATAGTGGGATTGACAGTAACATGTAACGCCCCCACGGCTGAAAGGGCGAGCATGTTTGGCGCGACGGGGATGCGAACCCACGACCCTCGGATTACGAGTCGCACGCCTTAACGCGCTTGGCAATGCCGGGTTTAACATCATTTTTCAAAAGCTATCAAGAAATTGTCTAAGCTGTTTCTCTAACTGAACAACAAATATCAAGATTATTTTGTTATCCACAACGTGCTGCCATCTACTATGGAATATTGTCAACCAAGAATAGTGAGCAGTGATTCATACCATTGGCGCATTTTTTGAGGACAGTGAACAACCAAGTGGTTTCAAACCTGTGTGCTTATGTTCCTATTGTATGTTTTATGGCCTTACTCCAGTTATATGAATTAAAACGGAATGTGGAAGTCGTACAGTGATCCTTATCACTCACTGCCCAATAATTAATACATTTTTTGATATTTAAACAACGGTTGTTGTTAAAAGGCTTCAAAAACCCCAATGTCCATAAAACGTTCTCTGCGTATTTCACATACAACAGTTGTTGCTAAAATGTTTCAAAGTACCCCGTGGACCTATGTTTTCTACACAATTCAAATATAACGGTTGTTGCTAAAAGGTTTTCAAAGCACGCCATGAACCTACAGTGTTTTCTACATAATCCACATACAATGGTTGTTGCTATACGGTTTCAAAGTGCCCCATGGATCTATAATGTTTTGTACATAATCTGCATACAATGGTTGTTGCTATACGGGTTCAAAGTGCCCCATGGATCTATACTGTTTTGTACATAATCTGCATACAATGGTTGTTGCTATACGGTTTCAAAGTAGCCCACAGGTCTGCAATGTTCTCTATGTATTTCACACATACAAAATGGCATTACTGTTCACTTAGTTATCATACATAATAAAGGTTAGCTCAATAGCAGTAAACACAAGTCAAAACAAACACCATAGGAAGTTTACTATCGTAACAAGGGTTGTTATTTTCATCACAAATAAACTGTGACTACATCAACAGAGTTGTATCGTGTGTAGCTACTTCAAGTTTTATTAAAGTTAATAAAAATCTATCCCAGGAGCAAATTTGTGTTCTTAATTCAACTTTGAAATACAATCAATATTAATTATATAATTTTTAAAAGGTATCAGGTTGTACAAAAATAACCACCTACATTTTAAATTTTAGAATACAAGACAAGCTAGCAAAACTAAATTTGAAGAAAAACAAAAACAAAACATTTATTGGAACCACTAGATAATTACAAGTACTACAGCATGAACAGCAAACAAAACTACATGGTAATATGCTTTAAACCTCATGACAACCAGACAAAAACAAGAAACCAAAGATACAAATACTATCCCAGTGTACAAGGCCTGTTTTTTGATATGCTTTAAATTCAATGATTTGTACCTAAAAATATAACTTAAGAAAACAAAAGCTTAATTAATGCAGAAATAAACTGCAACCACCCATAGCTTTATGTTTGAAGGTTTTCTTCATACACTGTGAATAAATATATTATATGCAATAGACCCCCCCCCCTTTGACTCTGGTAGTCCTCTAATATTTAAAATATTTTTATTAATATGAATGCACTTCTCAAACCATGAATAACTTACTGGCTTCACTAATTAATGTATTAAAAGCTACCACTTTTGTTTTACATCAGGTTTGCGTACTTTAAATTACAAACCTCCATAATCACATAAGAAAGTCATTTTGACAACTTGTTAAAGGTTTGATACTCATAAAAATACATCTTATGCAACACAATGGTTTCTTTTGTTTTTATGTAGAGGACAGCCTCTAAATTATAAAACATTAATCATTATTATATATGAAAATTCTTCCCATATCCTAAATTATGCCAATAAAATACTTATCTTTTAAAAAATAGTCTGACAAATTTTTATTATCATTTTATATTTAAATTTTAAAACGAAAACTGAGATTAACCACTTTATAAGTTTTTGTAAGAACAGGGAAACAAAAGTTTCTTTAGACTGTGTTACTACACAGAATACTAACACACCAACTCACGACGTAACACACAAAATCCATACTCATCTGACAAAAGCAATGATACTGTTAATATTAGTGAGCATTTCACAGTTACAAGGTCAAAGTTAAGAGGAACAAACATTTCATTCGGTTCAGTTTCAAAAACCACCTCTGATTCAGCATCTCTTACTTGTATAGATGGAGATTTCTGCTACAATGTTAACTTAAAAGTAGGGGGGGAAAACTGAGTTTGCAGAAGATAAGGTAAAGAAAAACTTCATTATAACATTTAAGTATAGAGCGTATTACCAAGAAACACGTCACACAAGTCAGAAGGAAGTTTTGTCAGAGTACAATCGAAAACACGCACAATTCAGGTACAAGTTTTCATATGTTAAAATACCAAGAAACAAATTTAAAACTGTGTACAGGACAAAAATACTCTATTTTCTAACTCAATGATTGTATAAAATACATGTCTGAGACAAGTTCATAACCAAAGATTTAAATTCAACTAGTATCAATCTTACAAAATAAGACTGAGTGGTTGTCGGTGACAGTAAACAACTTTGTTGTCAGCAGATAGTTAAAGAAAGTTGTTAAAAGAAGCTGAAATGTTTGTGGGAAAACACTAATTCATACAAACAATGATTCTGATGAAATGGATGATTGAAATACTAAAAGTGAGAATGATCAAAGAAGAAAGGTTTTCATGTAGACATATCACTCAACCACATGTGTTTTAAAATATAATTAACTCTATGTGGGTGAAAACTTACTACTATGCATGTGCACAAAACAAAAGGTTTTCATTAATATATCAAACAAATTTTGGGTTAGTTAAAGTGAATATGTGAATTCAGAGTTAAGTAGTTATCACATGGAAATCTTTCTAGAAATTCAGACCATCTCCCATTTACAATTTATTTCAATCATGAATGTGCTTTATGATGTGATTAGTGATACAATGAAATGCTAAGTGTACTAAACTTAGACACAGAGGTGAAGAGAATTTATAATGAAATATGTCAACAAATAAAATGGGCACCTAAAAGCGAACATATATTGCAAATGATTTGAAAATAATGAATAAAGTAATGCGTCAACAAAATGTAATGATATAGATATGATCAAAATTAATTGTTAACATATCAGCACTATGTTAAAAAGAATCCTGTATTTCTAATACACTCAATGACAATGGTTTAAAACTTTATGTTTATCATTTTCTTTAAAAACACAAACACCAATAGTGGGACAACTTTCTTTACACATTTAAGTGCATGAGCTCACAAATGCAATGTCTGCCTTCAGGCTTTCAAACCCACAAGACAATAGTGATGATTCAATGTCCAGTACACCAACAGTGTTTAAGGAATCAGAGCTGAACCACACCAAATTTGGTGAAGTCTTTGTTTTTCCAGGTTCTGTTTCTGGTATCACTAACTCACAGCCCTGTTACAGACATAAACCAAGCATTAATAAAGTGCTTTTAGGCGAAAATATGTAAAAGTAACACAAAAATATATACAGAGTTGGTACAAACTTATTATATATCCAATTACTGTGGGGAAAATTATTATGTTGGATGAACTTGTAAGAATTTAACTTAGATTATCAATTGATGTAATTGTATAATAGTCTGTAGATACCCAACAGTCCAAAACAACCCTGAGAGTAGCTCTTTATTAAAAGTTATATCAGAATGGTCCAGTGCAATAAGTTAGTTTGCATTTGATGGTTAAGCAAGTAATCAGCTAACTACCAACTGTCCCTCCCTGAAGAGTTTTAATAAGTTTAACTTGCTACATCAATTAGAGAAAATGTCCAGGTAACCTATATCACACATTGAGCAACACATTTCTTCACTGTCAAAATTATAGAGGTTAGTTTCTCTTTAGGAACAACAGTAGTACCCATGATGATAAACATTGAACACGAGTCACACATTAGTTTTAATCAAGAATACAAAACTGTTTTAAGAAAGCTAGATACTTCACATGTAATTTCTGAAAATTACCACAGATGGTAAACATGCCTTCCCAAACAAATTCTACATCTGAATCCATATGAAGACAAAACATTCAGAAACAAATGTTTTTCAACCAATTTCAAATGTTTTAAAACTATTTTAAACTTTGTTAAAATATAATTTTTTGAACTTTTTTTTGTCTGTTATCAAAAGTTAAAGACATTTTCTGCACTTCGTTCTAAATCTCAACTCTTTCAGCATGTGCTCAGCCCCTGGGATTGACTTCATAGCCATTTTGTGTTTGTTATAACTATCATGCTATTACTTTTAAATTAGTAAGTGTATGTTAATGAGATATGAGATTTTTTTTTTTAAGTCTTAAGGTTTATTATGCATTTTGTATTTCTTTTGCATACTGCCTAACCAATGAAGTTACTGTGTTTGACTTCGGTACATAAGCCATATCTCAGCCAAATGAAGCTGAGGTTCTTACCTTTATAGTCTTACTTGTCAATTTTGGTAATTTGAGCTCCTATTTCATACAAAACTATAGACTTAGTACTTTGTTATCACAGAAACCTAATTTGAACCAGTGCTGCATTCAACATACCACATGTCATAATATATCAATATTTAACAGTATTTTTAATATTTACTTTCAAATCACAAAATTTAAAACCAAACTTACTGACAAAAAATTCATGAAATAATAGTTTATTAAAATTTAGAATTGAAGTCAACAAATGTGATGACATGGCCTTTGACCCCAACCTATGTGGAAAGGTTAAGTTCTTCTAAACTTTCAATGCCATAGTGAATTTTTTTATCTGACCAACAGAAATGGTAAATGAGCCAAACTCAGAGTCAAACAAAGACTTACTTCCTTTCTTTACTAATCTTTATAAATAGGAAGGTAAAAGAGTGTATTTAATTAGTCATACTAATGGAAAAGTTACGTTTAGTTTGATCAGAAATTAACATTTTACTTATAATAATTACTGACTTCAGTCCGATTTTCTAATCTTCTTTTCAACTTTTGTATTTTAGACTAAAGAAAACAGCTGTAACTCTAACAACTGTATTGAATATGTTGTTGAAAACAGTGTGAACATTGACTAATACTAGAAATATCAGACCACCACAATCAATTTACTTCATTTTAAAATTCTCTTTGACATACCATTTAAATAAAATAGATGCAGGCCAAATGTAACAAATTTCTATGCACCATCTCACATATCAGTATTAAAATTTTTAGCAGCCAGACTGATGGCTGAATTACTAAGAGTGGTACTTTCAAATGGCCCTGATGGTAACAAGGGTACAAAACTAATAATTAGGATTATTGTAAAGTTTGGAGTTTTACTTATACTAATTAGAAAGTATAAAACACAATTTCACATTAACAAGGAATTTAAGGGAAGATTCTAGAAGTAATATATTATTTCTATAATCTATGTTTATGAAAACAATATCACCAGTAATTATAAAAAACTACTACATGCCTTGACAGTTGAGTAGCAGCTACTGAAGATGTGATGACGGATGTTGAAATGCCTTCCATAACAGGTTCACCAGAGCAGCATTCTACATACATAAATAAGGGTATTCAGTTTATTGTTAAAATAAGTTTTCATGTTTTCCTCAAGGCTTAAATGTAACTTCACGATCTCATTTTTTTATATCAAAATTTCTATAGTACAATAATCACCACAACATATTATGCTCTGCCTCTTTCCAGCAAGATACTGTGGAACTTGCCAATATCTGACTTCTTTTCTTTTCCAAGATGATATCCTCACCCAAAGTGTGACACTGAACCAAATAAAAGGTATGTGAATGAACTCGGAATAAAATCTTTAAACAAATTATGTTGAAAGTTTTGAAGATAAACATGCACAAGAAGAAATCACTGAAACAGATGAAAACTCAGTTTAAAAGTTAGTGGTAACATCCAATTATTGTACTGACAGAAATTTCAAAAGAAAAGGCTCTAAACGCAACCAGTAAATTCGCTTAAGTTGCTCTATTAATTAAAACATGAATGAGGCACCATTAATAGTTTGTTTTTAATGAAATGTTCAGTACACTTTTTTCATTTCACTCAATTGTGACAAGGAATGTACAGAAAATTCACTTTGATTTATTAAAATTCATATCTAAAGAGCATCCACTCTAACATTAAGGTTACTCGTCAAAACAGTCCAAAGTTTTTTTCTTAAAAATAAATAATTTTATAGGCCTTTGTTGAGAAAGACCACAAATATCCTCTGGATAGAAACACATGTATAGCTTATGGAGACAACCAAAGAGGAATGAATCCCTTCAGGGACAACAGTCTTGATAGCTAATGACTGGAAGAAAGAGCATAACTAAAGGCCATACCAAAACAGATGATTCACTGAACACAAAAATAAGTGAAGCATCCTAACCAAACAAGAAAGCCAGCCTTCACATAACATATCTGTAAAACAAGTGCTTGTTTGTTTCAACTGGTAGAACTTGGTTAGAAGAATAATTACATGAATAACTTATTTTAATTCTTCCTTTTGGTGATGAAAAAATGAGAACTCTAAAACACGAGTACCACCCACTAATCTTCATTCATTATCTTTCAGTTGATCTTTGTTATTTCTGTTAATATACTAATATAGAAAGAAACACAACTTATCAGCAAGATTCTCAACCTTCACATCACGTCGTACTATTATCACACAAACCTTTATAAAACCGATTAGCTTACTAAAATTTAGTCAAAGGTTGAAAACATGGAGTATGACAATCTTTGAAGCAGATATATTGATTCAGTTTCATGTAAACTAGTGGGCAAACAAATTGTTAAGGACATGTACTGTCTGTATCAAGGCTATGATTGAAGTTTCTACTGGCGGCACGGCAAGCAGTCTTACCTCTTTTCCAGGAAGTGAAACATCTTTTCTGGCCTGTAAGTCTTCAATCATCTCATTGCTAAGGTAACCATCTTTCAAAAGCTGGTAGGCTGGACCATTTGCAGGTATGTTAAACCTCCCACACAACACATGTGGTTGTTGGAGTCCTTTCATTGCACTAAAGGCTTCTCTTGCCAAACAAGAAACCTGTAAGACAAACGCGTTTCAACTGCAGCATTCTTTGTTTAGAGTAGCTGACAGAAGAAGAAAAATCCCAACATATCTCATATTGATTGTTCTACAACCTGAACACTCACATATTACTGTTTTCAAAGTAGAGTACTTGTGTTACTTCATAATGGCTCTCTCACACATAACCACTTTGTTCCCAATTGCACTTTGGTTGCTCCTTACACACATGTGTTACAGTTAGAGTGACAATTAAATTATATTTACATTTCACTTCTAGTTAGTTGTGTTATTTGCATTTTAAAATTTCATATTTGAAAGGTTTAACAGTAATCTAAATATTTTCTGATGTAACTAACACACCCCAAGGTAAATTAACACTGTCAATCTTGAAAGTAGATAAAGTTTCAAGGGCCAGTTTCTAAATTTATTTTATAAAGTAAACTCAATATCAATCTATCATATTGGCTACTGTCTTCTCAGACCACTGTTCACATAAATAATGTTGTTTTCCTCATGAGGTAACTTGCTGTGCATAACCTTGAAGTAATGTATACATTTATACCTGTTTAATTTTAAATTCTATTATTTTGTTTTACCAATCAAATCTCAGTCATATATGTAAACTCTAGTTTTCCAATATGTCTTATATTTATATTTAGCTTTCAGTATACAATTCACTTAAATTCTTGCACATAAACTAAAATTAAAACACACACACACAAATACAGTTAATATTTTTGGATTTTGTTAAGTTTTCTTACATGTTCAAAAGTTAAAGTATGATCCCAAATCACTTGATAAAATGTTCACCTGAATTACACTTTAGTGTTTCAGTAAAATATACAAATGTATAAAAGTAACATCTCGCTGATTTGATGTGCTTAGAAACACTAGAAACTCAGTAGAAAAGTAAGCTCTGGCTGATTTGATGTACTCAGAAACACTAGAAACTCAGTAGAAAAGTAAGCTCTGGCTGATTTGATGTACTTAGAAACACTAGAAACTCAGTAGAAAAGTAAGCTCTGGCTGATTTGATGTGCTTAGAAACACTAGAACCTCAGTAGAAAAGTAAGCTCTGGCTGATTTGATGTACTTAGAAACACTAGAAACTCAGTAGAAAAGTAAGCTCTGGCTGATTTGATGTACTTAGAAACACTAGAACCTCAAAAGAAAAGTAAGCTCTGGCTGATTTGATGTACTTAGAAACACTAGAACCTCAGTAGAAAAGTAAGCTCTGGCTGATTTGATGTACTTAGAAACACTAGAAACTCAGTAGAAAAGTAAGCTCTGGCTGATTTGATGTACTTAGAAACACTAGAAACTCAAAAGAAAAGTAAGCTCTGGCTGATTTGATGTACTTAGAAACACTAGAAACTCAAAAAAAAGTAAGTTCTGGCTGATTTCATATACTCAGAAACACTAGAAACTCAGTAGAAAATGTAAGTTCTGGCTGATTTGATGTACTTAGAAACACTAGAAACTCAAAAGAAAAGTAAGCTCTGGCTGATTTGATGTACTTAGAAACACTAGAAACTCAAAGAAAAGTAAGTTCTGGCTGATTTGATGTACTCAGAAACACTAGAAACTCAGTAGAAAAGTAAACTGGCTGATTTGATGTACTTAGAAACACTAGAAACTCAGTGAGAAAAGTAAGCTCTGGCTGATTTGATGTACTTGGAAACACTAGAAATTCAGTAGAAAAGTAAGCTCTGGCTGATTTGATGTACTTAGAAACACTAGAAACTCAGTAGAAAAGTAGTAACTCTGGCTGATTTGATGTACTACACTAGAAATTCAGTAGAAAAGTAAGCTCTGGCTGATTTGGTGTACTTAGAAACACTAGAAACTCAGTAGAAAAGAGTAAGCTCTGGCTGATTTGATGTACTTAGAAACACTAGAAACTCAGTAGAAAAGTAAGCTCTGGCTGATTTGATGTACTTAGAAACACTAGAAACTCAGTAGAAAAGTAAGCTCTGGCTGATTTGATGTACTTAGAAACACTAGAAACTCAAAAGAAAAGTAAGTTCTGGCTGATTTGATGTACTCAGAAACACTAGAAACTTCTGTAGAAAAGTAAGCTCTGGCTGATTTGATGTACTTAGAAACACTAGAAACTCAGTAGAAAAGTAAGCTCTGGCTGATTTGATGTACTTAGAAACACTAGAAATTCTGTAGAAAAGTAAGCTCTCTGGCTGATTTGATGTACTTAGAAACACTAGAAACTCAGTAGAAAAGTAAGCTCTGGCTGATTTGATGTACTTAGAAATTCAGTAGAAAAGTAAGCTCTGGCTGATTTGATGTACTTAGAAACACTCAGTGAGAAAAGTAAGCTCTGGCTGATTTGATGTACTTAGAAACACTAGAAACTCAGTAGAAAAAAGTAAGCTCTGGCTGATTTGATGTACTTAGAAACACTAGAAACTCAGTAGAAAAAATAAAGCTCTGGCTGATTTGATGTACTTAGAAACACTAGAAACTCAGTAGAAAAGTAAGCTCTGGCTGATTTGATGTACTTAGAAACACTAGAAACTCAGTAGAAAAGTAAGCTCTGGCTGATTTGATGTACTTAGAAACACTAGAAACTCAGTGAAAAAAGTAAGCTCTGGCTGATTTGATGTACTCAGAAACACTAGAAACTCAGTAGAAAAGTAAGCTCTGGCTGATTTGATGTACTCAGAAACACTAGAAACTCATTAGAAAAGTAAGCTCTCTGGCTGATTTGATGTACTTAGAAACTCAGTAGAAAAAGTAAGCTCTGGCTGATTTGATGTACTTAGAAACTCTCAGTAGAGAAAGTAAGCTCTGGCTGAGTTTGATGTACTTAGAAACTCAGTAGAAAAGTAAGCTCTGGCTGATTTGATGTACTTAGAAACACTAGAAACTCAGAGGAAGAAAGTAAGCTCTGGCTGATTTGATGTACTCAGAAACACTAGAAACTCAGTAGAAAAGTAAGCTCTGGCTGATTTGATGTACTCAGAAACACTAGAAACTCAGTAGAAAAGTAAGCTCTGGCTGATTTGATGTACTTAGAAACACTAGAAACTCAGTAGAAAAGTAAGCTCTGGCTGATTTGATGTACTCAGAAACACTAGAAACTCAGTAGAAAAGTAAGCTCTGGCTGATTTGATGTACTTAGAAACACTAGAAACTCAGTAAAGAAAAATAAGCTCTGGCTGATTTGATGTACTTAGAAACACTAGAAGAAACTCAGTAGAAAAGTAAAGCTCTGGCTGATTTGATGTACTCAGAAACACTAGAAACTCAGTAGAAAAGTAAACTGGCTGATTTGATGTACTTAGAAACACTAGAAACTCAGTAGAAAAGTAAGCTCTGGCTGATTTGATGTACTTAGAAACACTAGAAACTCAGTAGAAAGTAAGCTCTGGCTGATTTGATGTACTTAGAAACACTAGAAACTCAGTAGAAGAAGTAAGCTCTGGCTGATTTGATGTACTTAGAAATTCAGTAGAAAAGTAAGCTCTGGCTGATTTGATGTACTTAGAAACACTAGAAACTCAGTAGAAGAAATAAGTTCTGGCTGATTTGATGTACTTAGAAACACTAGAAACTCAGTAGAAAAGTAAGCTCTGGCTGATTTGATGTACTTAGAAACACTAGAAACTCAGTAGAAAAGTAAGCTCTGGCTGATTTGATGTACTTAGAAACACTAGAAACTCAGTGGAAAAGAAATAAGTTCTGGCTGATTTGATGTACTTAGAAACACTAGAAACTCAGTAGAAAAGTAAGCTCTGGCTGATTTGATGTACTTAGAAACACTAGAAACTCAGTAGAAAAGTAAGCTCTGGCTGATTTGATGTACTTAGAAACTCAGTAGAAAAGTAAGCTCTGGCTTTGATTTGATGTACTTAGAAACTCAGTAGAAAAGTAAGCTCTGGCTGATTTGATGTACTTAGAAACTCAGTAGAATGAAAAGTAAGCTCTGGACTGATTTGATGTACTTTGAAACACTAGAAACTCTCAGGGAAAGCTCAAGCTCTGGCTGATTTGATGTACTCAGAAACACTAGAAACTCAGAGAAAAGTAAGCTCTGGCTGATTTGATGTACTCAGAAACACTAGAAACTCAGTAGAAAAGTAAGCTCTGGCTGATTTGATGTACTTAGAAACACTAGAAACTCAGTAGAAAAGTAAGCTCTGGCTGATTTGATGTACTTAGAAACACTAGAAACTCAGGTAGAAAAAGTAAGCTCTGGCTGATTTGTACTTAGAAACACTAGAAACTCAGTAGAAAAGTAAGCTCTGGCTGATTTGATGTACTCAGAAACACTAGAAACTCAGTAGAAAAGTAAGAAAGTAAGCTCTGGCTGATTTGATGTACTCAGAAACACTAGAAACTCAAAGAAAAGAGTAAGCTCTGGCTGATTTGATGTACTTAGAAACACTAGAAACTCAAAGAAAGAAAGTAAGCTCTGGCTGATTTGATGTACTCAGAAACACTAGAAACTCAGTAGAAAAGTAAGCTGGCTGATTTGATGTACCAGAAACACTAGAAACTCAGTAGAAAAGTAAGCTCTGGCTGATTTGATGTCACTTAGAAACTCAGTAGAAAAAGTAAGCTCTGGCTGATTTGATGTACTTAGAAACACTAGAAACTCAGTAGAAAAGTAAGCTCTGGCTGATTTGATGTACTTAGAAGAAATTCAGTAGAAAAGTAAGCTCTGGCTGATTTGATGTACTTAGAAACACTAGAAACTCAGTGAGAGAAAGAAGTAAGCTCTGGCTGATTTGATGTACTTAGAAACACTAGAAACTCAGTAGAAAAGTAAGCTCTGGCTGATTTGATGTACTTAGAAACACTAGAAACTCAGTAGAAAAGTAAGCTCTGGCTGATTTGATGTACTTAGAAACACTAGAAACTCAGTAGAAAAGTAAGCTCTGGCTGATTTGATGTACTTAGAAACACTAGAAACTCAGTAGAAAAGTAAGCTCTGGCTGATTTGATGTACTTAGAAACACTAGAAACTCAGTAGAAAAGTAAGCTCTGGCTGATTTGATGTACTTAGAAACACTAGAAACTCAGTAGAAAAGTAAGCTCTGGCTGATTTGATGTACTAGAAACTCAGTAGAAAAGTAAGCTCTGGCTGATTTGATGTGAAACACTAGAAACTCAGTAGAAAAGTAAGCTCTGGCTGATTTGATGTACTTAGAAACTCAGTAGAAAGAGAGTAAGCTCTGGCTGATTTGATGTACTTAGAAACACTAGAAACTCTGTAGAAAAGTAAGCTCTGGCTGATTTGATGTACTAGAAACACTAGAAACTCAGTAGAAAAGTAA
This sequence comes from Tachypleus tridentatus, assembly GCF_004210375.1. Taxonomy (NCBI): domain Eukaryota; kingdom Metazoa; phylum Arthropoda; class Merostomata; order Xiphosura; family Limulidae; genus Tachypleus; species Tachypleus tridentatus. Next base: position 53,408,536 of record NC_134829.1, on the reverse strand, counting down.
GCTCTGGCTGATTTGATGTACCGAAACACTAGAAACTCAGTAGAAAAGAAAGTAATCTGGCTGATTTGATGTACTTAGAAACACTAGAAACTCAGTAGAGAAGTAAAGCTCTGGCTGATTTTCATGTACTCAGAAACACTAGAAACTCAGTAGAAAAGTAAGCTCTGGCTGATTTGATGTACTTAGAAACACTAGAAACTCAGTAGAGAAAAGTAAAGCTCTGGCTGATTTGATGTACTTAGAAACACTAGAAACTCAGTAGAAAAGTAAGCTCTGGCTGATTTGATGTAAACTCAAGCACTAGAAAACTCAGTAGAAAAGTAAGCTCTGGCTGGGATTGATGTACTTAGAAACACTAGAAACCTCAGTAGAAAAGTAAGCTCTGGCTGATTTGATGTACTTAGAAACACTAGAAACTCAAAGAGAAAAGTAAGTCTCTGGCTGATTTACTGTAACACTAGAAACACTAGAAAGTAGAAAAGTAAGCTCTGGCTGATTTGATGTACTCAGAAACACTAGAAACTCAGTAGAAAAGTAAGCTCTGGCTGATTTGATGTACTTAGAAACACTAGAAACTCAGTGGTAGAAAAGTAGAGCTCTGGCTGATTTGATGACACTAGAAACACTAGAAACTCAGTGAGAAAAGTAAGCTCTGGCTGATTTGATGTACTTAGAAACACTAGAAACTCAGTAGAAAAGTAAGCTCTGGCTGATTTGATGTACTTAGAAACTCAGTAGAAAAGTAGAGGACTTTCTGGCTGATTTGATGTACTTAAGAAACACTAGAGAAACTCAGTAGAAAAGAGTAAGCTCTGGCTGATTTGATGTACTTAGAAACACTAGAAACTCAGTAGAAAAGTAAGTAAGTCTGGCTGATTTGATGTACTCAGAAACACTAGAAACTCAGTAGAAAAAGTAAGCTCTGGCTGATTTGATGTACTTAAGACACTAGAAACTCAGTAGAAAAGTAAGCTCTGGCTGATTTGATGTACTTGAAACACTAGAAACACAGAGAAAAGTAAGCTCTGGCTGATTTGATGTACTCAGAAACTAGAAACTCAGTAGAAAAGTAAGCTCTGGCTGATTTGGTATTACAAAACAAGTAACTCAGTAGAAAAGTAAGCTCTGGCTGATTTGATGTACTCAGAAACTAGAAACTCAGTAGAAAAGTAAGCTCTGGCTGATTTGATGTACCTCAGAAACACCAGAAACTCAGTTAGAAAAGAGTAAGCTCTATTGATTTGATGTACCAAACTAGCTGATTTGATCTATTATAGAAACACTAGAAACTCAGTAGAAAAGTAAGCTCTGGCTGATTTGATGTACTCAGAAACACTAGAAACTCAGTAGAAAAGTAAGCTCTGGCTGATTTGATGTACTAGAACACACTAGAAACTCAGTAGAAAAGTAAGCTCTGGCTGTTTGATGTTCACTCAGAAAACTAGAAACTCAGTAGAAAGAGTAAGCTCTGGCTGATTTGATGTACTCAGAAACACAAAGAAACTCAGTGAAAGAAAAGAAGCTCTGGCTGATTGATGTACTTAGAAACACTAGAAACTCAGTAGAAAAAGTAAGCTCTGGCTGATTTGATGTACTCAGAAACACTAGAAACTCAGTAGAAAAGAGAAGCTCTGGCTGATTTGATGTACTTTCAGGAAACACTAGAAACTCAATGAGTAGAAAAGTAAGCTCTGGCTGATTTGATGTACTCAGAAACACTCAGTAGAAAAGTAGAAAGCTCTGGCTGATTTGATGTACTTAGAAACTCAGTAGAAAAAGTAAGCTCTGGCTGATTTGATGTACTCAGAAACACAAGAAACTCAGTAGGAAAAGCAAGCTCTGGCTGATTGATGTACACAGAACTCAGTAGAAAAGTAAGCTCTGGCTGATTTGATGTACCTTAGAAACTCAGTGAAAAGTAAGCTCTGGCTGATTTGATGTACTTTGAAACACCTAGAAACTCAGAAGAAAAGTAAAACTCTGGCTGGCTTTGATGTACTCGGAAACACTAGAAACTCAGTAGAAAAGTAAGCTCTGGCTGATTTGATGTACTTAGAAACACTAGAAACTCAGTAGAAAAGTAAGAAACTACTGGCTGATTTGATGTACTCAAGAAACACTAGAAACTCAGTAGAAAGAAACTAGGCTCTACTGGCTGATTTGATGTACTTAGAAACTCAGTAGAAAAGTAAGCTCTGGCTGATTTGATGTACTTAGAAACTCAGTAGAAAAGTAAGCTCTGGCTGATTTGATGTACTTTGAAACACTAGAAACTCAGTAGAAAAGTAAGCTCTGTGCTGATTTACAGTGTACTAGAAACACTAGAAACTCAGTAGAAAAAGTAAGCTCTGGCTGATTTGATGTACTTAGAAACACAGTAGAAAGTAAGCTCT